>NC_065450.1:64073344-64373344 GCF_917563875.1 Diabrotica virgifera virgifera | reverse complement strand
TACAGGGTGATACTATTAAGCCAATCTCACACTATTAAACGTGTAATATATAATATATTGTACATATTCTCTCATTTTCGCATCGATTTATAGGTTTAGACATTTGCAAATAATCTATCTAATCTCACATTCTCGCAACATGGCTGACCGATCAAAATATAACCGACAGAGGCTCACCGCAAAACTTGATATAACCAAGTTGGCTGATTCGGTTCCCACAACTCTTAATTCTCTAAACAAATATAAAATTCGTGAAATAATTTCACAACTCAAACATTCTTACGGACTTTTCCGCGATGCTCAAAATGTGCTGGAGACGATCCCCGAGGAACCTACCCCCTCTACTGATTCCTCTGTGGTTTTTGATAAATATTTGGATACAATTTCTCTATTGGAAGAAAGGTTAGAGGTCATTGAAAGTTCTAATGTGACTGCTACCCCCTCCCTCCAATTTGACCCTAATTCTTCTCTAACCTCACAGTCTATGGCTAGGCAACGAACAGTAAACCTCCCTCGTATTCAGTTAAAACCATTTAGTGGCTTAGTTACTGAATACAATTCATTCATTGAGACCTTTGATACAATAATAGGATCTGATACTACATTAAGTGATCTGGAAAAACTCATTTACCTCAAAAGTTTTCTAACTTCCGAGCCTTTGACGCTTCTCGAGCATATCCCACTCACAGGTGACAATTACAAAATAGCCCGGGATAACCTGACACAAAGGTACGCCAACTCTAAATCGCTTATCAAAACTCTCATCTCTCAAATTCTTGATGCGCCTCCTATTTCTGGAAACGCAAATCACTCACAATTAAGAAATTTTCATACGGTCATGTCAAATAATTTCAAGGCCCTATTGAACTTGAATAGGCCCCCTTCAGATCTCTTGCATTTACTTCTCATACATATCGCTACTCAGAAACTCGACGCACCTACCATTAGGGCTCTTGAGTTCCAATCCGGTGGTAGCCAAGCTACCCCTGATTTTGTCCATTTTCTAGGGGAAATCGAGACACGCGTTGTTCATCTTGAGAATATTCAATCTCAATCAAAACCAAAATCGACTACTACTTCCAGACACTCTTTACACCTAGCCTCAGACACTTCTACCAGTAACCTTTCGCCTCGCTTAGGTCCTAAGAAATGTTCCTATTGCAACGACTCTCACTCGATCTACTCTTGTCCTCAGTTCAAGCAGTTGAATTCTAAAGAACGTTTTAGTTTTGTCAAACAAAATAAATTTTGTATTAATTGTCTTGGGTCTCACATGCTCGATCAGTGTAAATCCAAATTCTCTTGCATAGTTTGTAAATCTCGTCATCACACGTTGCTCCATTTCGACAAAACGGGTCATAGTAACCCTTCCGCGGCTGTTGGCCAACACAACTCAAATAATCATAATAAAACCGCTATCTCAAATAACTCCCATACACAGGGTAATTCACAACAGGGGCCCTCACATGTTAGAGCTCCTGAAACGGAAGTTAATCTTCAAAATTCGACTCCACATTCAATGGCTCTATCTGCAGCCTCGCTTGATAATCATTTGGTGTTATTAAGCACACTCCAGGTCTATCTTGTCGCTCCTAGCGGCAAGAGGGTCTTCGCAAAGGCACTTTTAGACTCGGCCTCACAGGTTTCATTTATTAGTGCTGACCTCGTAAAGGAACTGTCACTCACCACTAGAGATGGAAAATTACGGATCAATGGAATTAACTCCACCTCATCCTCGTCTCAATCTATTGTAGATACAACAATTTTCGCTGTCGCTAACGACGTTCCTTTTGACATCTCGTGCTCTGTACTCCCAAAGATAACAAATCCGCTTCCTCAAATTTCTATTTCGGCGAGCAAACTAAACATACCCTCAGAGATACCATTAGGTGATCCGATGTTCCATGTAACATCCCCAATTGGTATCCTGCTCGGTGCAGACCTGTATAACGATATCATTCAACCTGAAATAATTCGTTTGGGAAAAGGTCTTCCCGTTCTTCAACGCACTCTACTCGGGTACACGATATCAGGGTCAGTTCCAGACTTTGCTCTTAAGTCGAAAAATACTAAAAAGGCTTTGGAATTTTATTCAAACTCTCTCGTTACTTGTTGTTCTCATAACACTCCTTCCGCCGTAAATGAGCCGGTAGTGTCCAACGAGGAACTATCCGATCATTTACAAAAATTCTGGGAGCTGGAAGAAGCCGCTCCTCAGAACACCGATCTCATTAATGATCACCCCGCTGAAATTAATTTTGTAAAACATGTTAATGTTCTCCCCAATGGACGATATGAGTCCACACTCAATCTCAAACTCCCTATCGAAGATATAGACATGGGAAATTCGTTTCTCTCGGCAAAAAGACGTTTTCTCAGTCTCGAGAAACGTTTTCAACTCAACCCTGATTTATTGGAAAAATATCAGGACATTATATCGGAATATCTCAATAACGGACAAATAATTCAAGTGCCGTTAAAAATGCTAAATGACTCAGGTAAACCTAATTACTTTCTCCCTCACTTTCCCGTTTTCAAATCCAACTCTACTACTTCCACTCGTATAGTTTTCGATCCAAACAATAAATCGTCTACGGGAATCTCCCTCAGTGACGTCATAGACAAAGGTTATGTCGTCCAACATGAACTTTTTGACATTCTCGCTAAGTTTCGTCAGTTTAAATTCGCACTAGTAGGCGACATCAAGGCTATGTTCCTACAAATCGCCATTTGTCCCACTGAAACATTTCTGTTAAATTTTCTCTTTAGGGACAATATTCAGCAGCCTTTACGGTGCTATCAATTTCAAAGATTACCCTTCGGGCTCCCAAGTAGCCCATTTATCGCTCAAAGAGTTATCAAGCACATCGCTGACAACAACAAACATACCCACGAACTTGCTACTAGTGTTCTGCAAGAATCTATCTATATGGATGACCTGATCAGCGGTGCTGACAGTCTTCATGAATTAAGTTGTCTTTTCGAACAATTAACTTCTTTGCTAGAAACCCATGGTTTCCTCCTCCACAAGTGGAACTGCAGTTCTTCAGAATTTCTGTCTCAACACAATTTAAATCCCGTCTCTGAAGTCAGTCTTAACTTCACGGGATCTGATAAAGTCTTAGGCATATTCTGGGATTCAGAACGCGACCACTTTTCGTTTAAAACTCCTATCTTCAAATTGGCTAATGTTGTTACTAAACGTACTATTCTCTCCTACATTGCTACTTTGTATGACCCGCTAGGATGGTTATCCCCTGTCCTTGTGAACGCTAAGCTCTTGATACAGGAAATATGGTCCCAGAAATTGGACTGGGATCAACCCATTGACTCACCCATCATTATGAAAAATTGGCAAAACCTCTTATCGACATTCAAAACTATAGAAGAGGTCAAGGTACCTCGATGCTTACTTTTACAAAAGAAAGTTGTTGATGTTCAATTAATTATTTTCACCGACGCATCGGAAAAAATATACAGCACTTGTGTGTATCTCAAAGCGACATACTCAGACTTTTCTGTATCGTCGCGGCTTATCGCTTCTAAAAACAAAATTTCTCCGCTAAAAAATAAACTCACCATCCCCAAATTGGAACTTTGTGGAATAGTGTTGGGAGTCACTCTGGCTCATAGACTTTTTCACATCTTCAAGAAAAATTTGAGTATATCTTCATCTCATCTCTTTGCTGACTCTACAATTGCCTTGTCTTGGATACTTTCTAAAAAACACATTTGGAACATTTTTGTACAAAACAGAATTCAAAAGGTCAATTCCTTGTTGGAAACTTTTCCTTGTGATTTCCATTTCGTCAGAAGTCACGAAAACATCGCTGACCCCGCTTCCAGAGGGATAAATGTCTTTGATAATCCCCAGACCACCGAAGACTGGTTATGCGGACCTAGCTTTATTAGAGACAATCCCATCGATTTTTCTCTTCATCAAATTCCTCATTTTCAGGATGATCTTCCTGAATTAAGGAAGTTAGTTGTCTCAAACATAGCAACAAATCACGAACTCAACGACACCTTTGAAAATCTATTCGCTAAATCTTCTTCTTTTCGTAAAATTCAAAGAATTGTCGCTTATCTTTTTAGATTCATCAGTAATATTAAAAAGAAAATAAATAACTCTCCACGAGATACGGATATATTGACGCCACCCGAAATGGAGATCGCTGATCACGCGATCATCAGGTATATCCAAAGTATCTACTTTAAAAAAGAGATTCTTGAATTGAAAAATGCTAAACTCGTGACCAATAAAGCCATTCGTAAACTCAACCCCTTCCTACAACATAATGATGGGCTGATTCGTGTGGGAGGACGTCTCCGACACGCCCCCATATCGTATAATCAAAAACACCCCATTCTACTTCCTTCTAAATGTCGAGTTGTAGAACTAATCTTGACTCAAGCTCATCATAAGTTATTACATTCAGGCGCGCAAACAGTACTTTCGTATGTCAAAATGAAGTACTGGCCAATTGACGGATTAAGACAGATTAAACGCTTAATTCGTAAGTGTGTAAACTGTTTCCGATTCATGACACCCAATTCTGTTCAACAGATGGCAGATATGCATCCCGATCGTGTACTCCCCACTAGACCCTTCCAAGTCGTCTCAGTGGACTATGGGGGGTTCTTCTTAATTAAGTCCTCACATTTGAGGAAGGCACCGCTTTACAAAGCATACGTAGCCTATTTCATTTGCATGAGCACTAAATGTGTTCATATCGAACTCGTCACAGGATTAAGCGCAGAAGCCTATATTCTTACTCTGAAAAGGTTTATTGCCAGAAGATCCACGCCCAGTATTATTTGGAGCGACAATGCCACAAATTTCCATGGGGCAAAAAATGAAATGCGCGAATTCTATGATTTTTTCTTAAATCAAAATAATTCGGAACAGATTAAGGAATTCTGTACTCAAAACTCCATAACTTTCAAGATGGGTGTTCCCCGCAACCCCCATCAATTCGGCCTCCATGAGGTAGGAATAAAGAGTGTGAAGTATCACCTCTATCGAATTATAGGAAATTCCCACTTCACCTTTGAAGTGTTTAACACAGTATTATGCCAAATCGAGGCTATTCTAAATTCGAGACCCATCACTAGGATGTCGTCTGACGCCAATGACTTCGCTTTCCTATCTCCAGCTCACTTCTTAGTTCAAAGAAGTTTAACCGCGCCCCCTGAACCAAGTGTTTCAGAGATACCTGAAAATAGGTTGAATCTTTTTCAGCGTATTAGTAAAATTCAACAGCAATTTTGGAAATTGTGGAAAAAAGACTATCTTTGCCTCCTGCAGCAAAGAAATAAATGGACCGACCCTACTGACCCTGTCAAGATCGGGGATTTGGTTCTGTTGAAGGAGGATGGTACTCCTCCACTCTTATGGCCAACTGCCAGGGTAATAGATGTATTGCCTGGTAAGGATGGTCTAGTTCGTACTGTCAAGATTCACACTACTCACGGTGATTTTCTTCGTGGTATTACGAAAATCGCTGTGATTCCCCTGGAAGATTAAAATCTATCCCTAGGGGGAAAACTTATCGTTTTCCTCCATTTTATCGTTGTTACCCCTTGTGTATATAAACTCTAATTTCTTCAAACATTTCTTATCGTTGTGCACATCTTTGCCAATCCCCTCTCTTCGAGGTGATATAGGCCATCTCTCTCGCCTGTCGCCCCCGGCAATATGTACAATAAATATATTATACACGGCTCACTAAAATAATTAGTTACGCCCCTGTACTACTGATTACTTAAAATTCAAGTAGTATTTATGTAACCTTTCTGGAAACTCCAGGTTATTGTTGAGACTCGCATTTGAACCCCTCGCCGGGGCAGATCGTCAAAAGCTTCCTAACGAGAATCATCTCTAATCTATCGACGCTCCCGCTATTCGTAAAAAGGCCGCATTTTACCGGCTTTTTTTGCTATCGTTTTATACCGCTCAGATAATTCAATCTGCTCAGTATTATCGACGATGATTTATTTAGCGTATTAGTGAGTGCCTTACAAATGAACCAAATGGATTATGGAATTCAATCAGAGCTCTGATGTGACACGTCATCAAGGAATAAAACTGTAAGTACTCTACATGTATGTGAACATAACTTATTAGTCGTGATACTGTATGCATTTTGAACCATATACCTCTCGTAGCAAATATTCTTTGTGCCATTTATGCAGATAATACTTTAAATTACATATGAAAAATCGTTATCTACTCTTAACCAGCTTACCTATGGGAATATACTCTATAACCGTACAATAAGTATAGGTTACTATTGTTAAGGATACTTTACGTATTGCCTAAACAGTAATAATAAACGGTTTAAGCGTAGCACTGGCCGGATTAGCGGTATAAAACGGGAAACTATTATTATTACAAATAATATTGTTTTACTATTGGTTATAAACGAAGTCAGTACTCATAATCTTTAAATCAATGGGAAAATACCCAGTAGCTGGCTGTATACCATAATTAAAAAATCATACAGAACGAGTAAAAAACTTCATTTGTACAATGGTATAAAAAGTTTATTAAAAACTATTAAAAGTCATCCAAAAGGATTTGCAAAACGTTTGCGATCTAGATCAGATCATCTTCAGTGCCTAGAACGAAGTATTTCCACGTTAGAATGAATGCAAAAGGTTAAAATTGTGACTAGTTGAAGAAAAAATGTGGTAATACTCACGTTCTGCCTAGTACATGGAACTAGCAACCTTATGAAAATGGTAACATCGAGAAATATGGTTTACATGATAGTTCTATAATATTTATAGCGACTCCAAGTCGATGTTAAAGGATTAATTTATGTGTTAGGAGTGCTCAAAGGGCAACATGGTTCCCTGCTCGATAAAAAATCGTGGTTCTTGCCAGTTCAATGGACACAGACCAACAAAGGTGAAGGAGATGACAATCCAATTATTAGACAGAAGTGACATGACGAAACAGGTAGTCAATTTTTTGGTTATGAATATAAAAGAATGTTTTTAGAATTTATATTATTAGTTAAACTGAATGTAGATTAATAACTGTATTAAGTGAAATTTAAATTATAATAAATTAGAAATATAATGCAAAATCGAAAAGGCTACTCTCTGTTACAGAAAGAACTGTTGTTACTGTTAAATTGATAAAAATATTACTCATAGTAGAGTCAGTGACCCTGTGAAAGAAGACGAAAATTTAATTTAATTTGAAATAAAAAGTGAAAGAACTCTTTCACTCTTTCACCAAATGAATGGTTTTAAAAAAAATAAGATCAAATTATTGAGCGCATTTTTAAATTTTCTTAAAAATCTTCCTATTTCTCCATGTAACTCGAAAATGATAAGAGATGCCAAAAAAAGATGCCATTCAAAAATGTAGGTTTCTTCTAGATAAACATTTTGATTTTATTTTTTATAACAGTATCTCTTATCATTTTCAAGTTACATGGAGAAAAAGGAAGATTTTTAAGAAAATTTAAAAATGCGCTCTATAATTTGATCTTATTTTTTTTTCAAAAACCATTCATTTTAAACCCGCTCAACTTTTTGAACATAGAAATAACACTATAATAAAAAGTATTGTAGAAGGAAAACGATGTATTTAAATTCTGATGGATGAGGGGTTAAATATACTTCTCATTTCTTCTTAAAATGCATTAGTCATCATCTTTTTTGTAGAATATCTCGCTTAGTTTGAATGTAATCGAGATTTAATATTGCTTATTTGATAAGCACAATAAAAGGTATTGGTAGCATTATAACATAAAATCGACCGTTTCTCTGTTATTTCAAGTTGAATACACTGCTTTGAGCATGCACAAAAAAAAACAAACTCTTTTTACCTACCACATCTCTTTTTGTGTTATAACTAGAAGATTGAAGAAGGAACGAATCTCTTTGTTCTTTTATGAGCTACAAAAATGTTTTATACATTTTTTTTTAGTTAGATGCATTGTTTTTAAAGTATTCGCAAAAAACCGTTTAAAAAGGTGTTATATTTCAATGAAAATGGCCAATTTTCAACCACGAATAACTCAAAAAGTATTGTTTTCGAAAAAAAATTATCGAACAGTTTTTGCTTAGAATTAGGTTCTCTAGATAATTCCATAGTTAGTTTAACCAAAAAATTTTCCACCCCCGAGAAGGGGTGGGTGGGAACCGCCCCCAAGACAAAAGCACACATCGGCATAGGGTAGACTTTAAATAAGGAAATATTTTCAGGTTATTCCTAAAATTTCATTAAAATCCATGCAGTAGGATAGAATTCGGAGGTAATAACCTGTTCTTGCTCTCATTGACTGCCCTAATTAGCTTTAATAATTGTTAGAAATAACATTTATAACATGACAAGTAAATAACAAGTAAATAAAAATACTATAAAATAAAAATTTGTCTTAAATTCATATTTTGAAATAGAATCTAACACGCGACTATTCACGTTACAGAAGTGAGCGCGACTACTCCTGGGTTAAACTCTCATGCAAAAATCAGACTGCTATTTATCACCTGTCATAATTTCTGTCATTTGACATATTCTACGTGTTCCACTCATTATAATTCCCATTTGGTGATAAATAGCAGCCTGATTTTTGCATGAAAGTTTAATGAAAGGGTGACAAATCAATTGGAAGTTCTGTCGGACAAAATACAGTCATGTGACGTTTTCGTGGTCTGACCGTTCCAAATTTTTAACCTGTTCCACAATTAAAACTTCCACTGTTCCAGTGTTGCTATATATCAAAATTTGTCCAAATAGACAACCTTAAGCTATTAACAAATTTTCAGCTTGCTATTAATCAACTTTTTTTTCATACGCGAGATCCAGACCTAATGCTAGATAGATATAAAAATGCTTTTGCATTGTTAATGTAAATTGTTATTAAATGCTGAATAATTATTTATAAACAGTCAGGGAAATTGTCAAATACACGATTTTCCTGTCTAAAAATAGAGCTCGGATAATATTTGTGAAAATACTGTACTCTGTTGTTAAACCAGGAGGAGTAATTCAAATTTACCGCGCCGTAATGCTTGTTTGTAATTGTTCCAACCTCCGGCAAGTTTACTCCACTGTTATGAAATTTTGACAATATTGAAATTTATGAAATTTTGACACTATTGGTATTTGATAGGTTAATCAAATTATATCGGTGATTTTTTGTGTTTTCTGCGTTATTTCTTTAATTTTTATATTTTTGGTCTGCTTTTATATACAAAACAGTTGTTTTTAGAGCTTTTTGGCGACGTATTATAATATTTACAGATTACAGTCGAAAGCCGACATGATCAACAAAAAAAGAAGATGTATTTGGTGATATTTTTAGTGACTTTCTTGGGTGTAAATCTGTCGTTTTAGTTTACTTCTCCTGGTTTAAAAACAAAGCAAAGTAGGTATACCTATATCTGTGGCTTGGAGCTACTAAAAGGGCCAATGTTAATTTTTTGCTGTTTTGAGTACACCGGCGCATTAGATCTCGTTCTTCAAATTACTAATAGTAATTATGTAACTTTAACTAATGTGTACCTATGAGGTTAAATCTTTCGGTAGAAGCTGTACTACAATTTTTTTTGGCACAGGCTTTTGTCATTCAGCAGTCACAACTTTTCAAGTTCTTCCTAAAGCAAAAAAAAAGAAAGTAATTATCATAATACCTATTTGATTATCAGTAAGGAATAAACATGGTTACTCGCTTCTCGTCTAGGGACCCATCAAGACATTAAATTAATACACAAACTAGACTGGGTCACGGAAAGAAGGTTTTAAACAAATGGGGTAAAACAACGGTTACTAGTTTAACTGTGCTTACAAATTAAGGTTACTGTTTGAAATAAATTCTGTTAAATAGTCATATACGGTTTTATTATTTAACGACAAAAGGTAGCAAATGTTAGCAAAAAGATAGCAAAAGGTAGCAAAAAGGAAGGAAGTATTTTATGTTTGATTAAATTTTTTATTAAGTCATCGGTTTGTTGTATATATTTTGTACATTCAAAGAAAATATGGTTTAAATCTGCTTCTTTTTGACAATCTTCACATAAATTGGAACTTAAAATTCTAAGTTTTGCCAGATGGGCCGGATAACACGCGTGTCCAGATCTCATTATCCATCATCTTATGCCAAACAGAAATCAAATCTATTATACAACGCCTTTTCTCATGCCGTTAAGTTCATGTTGTGATATCTTTTGGCTAATTTTGACTGTCATTTATCTCAGCTGCTCCAAGTTTGTGGCTCTCTTAAATTCACGCCTGTACAAATTGGAAGAAGAAGAACAAGCTGGCTTCCGCGCTGGAAGGACTTGCACAGATAATGTCTTCTGCCTAAAACAATTAATTGAAAAAAATCAGCAACCAATCAAGAGATCCATCTCATGTTTATTGATCTCCGTAAAGCATACGACAGCGTTTCTATGACTAAATTGTGGAAATCACTACAAGAAACTAACATCAGCTACACTCTAGTCAAAGCCTTAAAAAATCTATATGAAAATTCTACATCACAAGTAAAAATTGGCAACACACTATCTAAAAAGTTCATAGTTAAGAAGGGTCTGCGCCAGGGCTGCGGTATTTCACCAACTTTGTTCAAGATATATGTTGCAAAAGCACTAAACCAGTGGAAACGTAAATGCCACGGTATGGATATAGACCTCGGAGAGGTTTGTTTATATACCTTACAATTTGCTGATGACCAAGTCATCATAGCTAATGATAAAGACGACCTACAGTATATGGCAAGAAAACTAAAGGAGGAATATGAACAGTGGGGCTTGGAAATTAATGTGGAAAAAACTAAATACCTACCCATAGGAGCTGAGCTATCCAATATCGAACTAGAGGATAATGAACAAATCACATCCTGTAGTGAATACACTTACCTGGGAGTAATCTTCGGTAGAACGGGAAAATACGATGAGGAAATAAAGAAAAGGGTAGCACAAGCTAGAAAAACAATTGGCTGTCTA
This sequence comes from Diabrotica virgifera virgifera, assembly GCF_917563875.1. NCBI lineage: Eukaryota > Metazoa > Arthropoda > Insecta > Coleoptera > Chrysomelidae > Diabrotica > Diabrotica virgifera. The sequence continues at coordinate 64,362,376 of NC_065450.1, read as the reverse complement.
AATGGAATACTTTGGAGCTCCGAAATAGGAATACAGCGAAAGTACAATATCTATGAAACACTTATTAAAAGGAGCCTATTTTACGGAGCAGAAACTTGGAGAATAACCGAGAACAACAGGAAAAAATTAGAAGCTGTAGAAATGGATGTGTTTAGAAGATCGAAAAACTACAGTACCTCGGACATGTGATGCGGGGCGAGAAGTATGGCATCCTGCGACTCATAATGCAGGGAAAGATAGATGGCAGAAGAAGCATCGGCAGAAGACGAATTTCATGGCTGAAGAACCTGAGAGAATGGTTTGGATGCAGCTCAAAACAACTATTTAGAGCTACTGCCTAAAAAATTAAAATAGCTATGATGATTGCCAACCTCCGTAGCGGAGATGGCACCTGAAGAAGAAGAAGAAGAAGATCGTTAGGTATATCCCGTAGGGAAAGAGTTCGAAATGAGGAAGTAAGACGACGAATTGGAATAGACGGTTACTTAACAACAGACATTGAGAGGAAACAGTTGATTTGGTATGGTCATGTTCAAAGAATGGAAGACACAAGATTGCCCAAAAAGATCATGCAGTGGGTACTACCAAACCGCAAAAAACGAGGAAAGAAGGGGTAACCAAAGCAATGAGTACAAGGGATCTTAGAGATGGCCAATGGGATGATAGAAGGACGTGGAAGTTAGGCACCGGACAACGTCAAAAGACGTTCTAAAACCGATACATTCATACATACAAATTGGTCTTTAGCATGCCCAAAAAAATAAAAATCTAGAGTTGTGTCTAGTGACCGAGGGGGCCAGTTCATTAATTCACTACTAAGATAATTGGCACTATCAAAAGCGAAATTAAAGAACATAGTCTGTAATTTTTCTTCCCTTTCTTGTTTTTTTATAGATATGACTCTGTCTGTTTTTTCAATCTGCCTCTAGTAAGTTGTAATTCCATCGTTTTCGTGGTCTTCCCACTGATCGTCTTCCTATTGGGGCACCATCTTTCGCTGTTCTTACTACTCTTTTTGTTGTCATTCGGCGTATGTGGTCATTCCACTGTAATCTTTTATATAATAAAAATATAAAAAATATTATATTTAAATATAATAAAAATATTATAAAAAATATAATAAAAAAAATATGTAGATAAAAATCAATGACGAACTTGGACAGTCCACAGTAAAAAGCTTTCGAATGAAGTAGAGGGCTAAAGAAGAATGTTGCAGGTTTTGCTGTGGAACTCTGAGAACATCATTTAGAAAAAAATAAAAAAAAATATACCTATTATAAAAAATTATAAAAAAAATACAAAAATAATTATAAATATAATGATGGTTTTGCTTGTTTTCGATTCAGAGGGTTGCACACCAGCTAGACAGGCCCTGTTTCTACCCTTTCAGTCGTCATCAGTAGCTTTCCAAAGTGTGCCCACCTCTGAACCGAAAAATAGCTCCACCATCATTTTAAAGGGAATCTGAAAAATAATTCAAATTTCCCATCAGACGCGATACAGCGACATCTACTAAAAAATTAAAGAATCTCAGATGCAGAATCCACCAATTTAATAAATTAAAATGGTAGAAAACTGAGATTTTTCGTGTTTGAAAGTTCTTACTGGTACATCCTTAATCTGCGACTTTTTCAATTAATAAGACAGCAGATGACGAATATAGAAAACGAAAGGGAAACGATCACATTTCGCTTTCATTCGTCTAGGAAAAACGGACAGCAGAGGAACTTTCAGTACTCAAATCCGAGTAAAGGAAATAAAAATAATAAATAAATAATAAATAATAAATAAAATGATGGTGGAGCTATTTTAATTTATTAAATTGATGGATTCTGCATCTGAGATTCTTCAATTTTTTAGTAGATGTCGCTGTATCGCGTCTGATGGGAAATTTGAATTATTTTTCAGATTCCCTTTAAAATGATGGTGGAGCTATTTTTCGGTTCAGAGGTGGGCACACTTTGGAAAGCTACTGATGACGCCTGAAAGGGTAGAAACAGGGCCTGTCTAGCTGGTGTGCAACCCTCTGAATCGAAAACAAGCAAAACCATCATTTATTATTTTTATTTCCTTTACTCGGATTTGAGTACTGAAAGTTCCTCTGCTGTCCGTTTTTCCTACACGAATGAAAGCGAAATGTGATCGTTTCCCTTTCGTTTTCTATATTCGTCGTCTGCTGTCTTATTAATTGAAAAAGTCGCAGATTAAGGATGTACCAGTAAGAACTTTCAAACACGAAAAATCTCAGTTTTCTACCATTTTAATTTATTAAATTGGTGGATTCTGCATCTGAGATTCTTCAATTTTTTACAAAAATAATTATTTATTAGTAGAATTGTTTATTAGAGATTAATATTATGGTAGGGGAGCAAAGTATACTAAATGTGCAGTCACTCGAGCGCTTTTCAGACCTATTGGGTTGTGAAGAGTAGGTCCTAAAATCAAAAAAAGTTAAGTAAAGTTTTCCATTTTAATGGGGACTTTCAATTTTTTAATTTAATTTTCAATTTCCAACAATCGTTTTTTTCGATTCGATTATAGCGCCAACTATCCATAATTCGAAAAAAGGTCTCGAATAAAAGTTACCTATTTTTACGTAAGGAATCCAAATCTGCAATAAAAAATGGGAAATTCCATTTAAGATTTTAAAGTAACCCCACACCCCGCCTTCGTGGGGGGTCGTGTTTGGTGCCATTCGATAGATTTGTCAAAAATATTGAATAAGTGTATTTTTCAGTTTTTCAATCTGATGTTCATTTCGCAAAATATCGCGAGATTCGTATTTAAAATATTAAATTTACCCCACCCTTCTCCGTGGGAAGTCGTGTTTGGTATCAATCGATAGATTTTTGAAAAATAGTAAGTACCTACTTATTTTTTAGTTTTTCGATCTGTTATTCATTTCGCGAAATATTCGCTTTTTTCTTGTGAAATTTTGGTCCCATTTCCTTACGCCCCGCTCAAATCGTTAAATTTTTGAAATATACACTGTTTTGCATGTACTTAACTTACTTTATCTTAATCTGACGATTTCGAGTTTTTCTAAGAATAGATTTTTTTTTCGGCCCCCCCTTAACGAACTCCCCTACATTAAGAGCCAATATATGATGTACATTTTCAGGGTACAAGGTTTCCCCATGTAATAATCTGACGCGCTCGAGTAACTGCAAAAATCCCCGTTGGGCTCCCTACCATTAGTATTAGTTTTAGGATAAGATACGAAAAAATTACTGATAAAATAAAAAATACTAAAATTGGCGAATGGATTTAGTGTCCGCAGTCATATAAACCCAAACAAACAACAACAACACTGTAATCTTCTGTTTCTTACCTAGTTAATAATGTTCTCCACCTAGTACGTTCGTCGTATATCAGAGAGCCTAGATTCCGTGCACTGTAGATATCTACAGTCGCTTTCTATCAATGTCAATTGTCGTGAAAATATTTGAATTTTTAGTTTTAATTCAAATATTATCTTGTTTTACTAAGTGTCACTTCAACATCAATTAGAGTATAACCTAGCAAAACTAGAAAATAATTCAATTAAAGCTAAAAATTCAAATATTTTCACGACAATTGACATCGATAGAAAGCGACTGTAGATATCTAAAAGTAGGGATGGCGGTTTTTGACAAAACACCGGTTTTCGGTTATACCGGTTTTTTTTGCTTACGGTTTAACCTGGCGGTTATAACCGGCCAAAAAAAACGGTTCTGGAAAAACCGGTTTTCGGTTTTTTTAATCCAATAGGTTACAAAGTTACATTTACAATACACTTTTGTTTGCGATACTCCATTCGACTCGAGATCAATATGATCAAAATTAGTACTATCGAAAGAACATGTATTACTTTTAACACGTTTGTATATTTGTAGAACAGGTAACATTTTAAACCATTTAATACTTCCTGTATGAGTGTATCGTTTTGAAAACGTAGCGAAATTCTTGGAGATTCGTATTCGTAATCAGTAATTCGATATTCATAGTCAGAGCATTATTTTGGGTAATCAGAAAAAAGTCATTCACCCACTTTCAATGTCAAGAGTTAAGTGTGAAAAATAGATGATGTTTGCGTCTAATTCAACCAGATCACTTCTTATGTAAATATTATGATTACAAATACCTTTTCAAGGAAATATTATAATAAAACTTAATAATTGTTTCTGGCTGATGTGAGATTGCACTTTCAGTTTGCTTCTGTATTTTACAAAATAAAATAAAATTTGAATTATGGTTTTGTTTGGAATAATTACTTGAGAATAATAATTACGATTAGGATCCGAAATAATACCTAACCTAATCCTAATCACCGTAAAAACCTAATAACCGGTTTTTACTTTAAAAATAAAAAACCGGTTATAACCGGGACAAACAAAACAACCGGTAAAACCGGTTATAGCGAAGTAAAAAAACCGGTTTTAGTTTTAAACCGGTAGGTTTTTTCCATCCCTAATCTACAGTGCACGGAATCTAGCCCCTCTGTACTGCAAGCTGTGTCTCATGGTCGATCTTTCCTGAGTCTTACCATCGATCTTTCAATGGGTTTTCATCTCCGCTGTTTCGAGCAATTTTTTATCCTCTCTGTGTCAGGTCGTGTTTCTGCCGTGCATATCATTATTGGTCTGATGGCTGCTTTGTAAATTCTGCCTTTTATTTCTTTTCCGATATTTTTATTTCTCCACATTGTGTCATCCATTCAACCTGCTTGCTCTATTCACTTGATCTTCCACTTCTGTTTCGAGCTTTCCGTGGCTAGATAATGTGAAGCCTAGATTTTTAAACTCCATCACGTGTTCTATTATTTGACCCTCTAAAAGCATAATTTTTGTCTTTTTGGGGAAATTAACAAGTTAAGTTTTCTGGCGACTATATTAAATTGCATACGACAGAATACGTTGCAAATCATCTTCATTTGAGAGATTAGTATTGCATCGTTTGCATAGCAGATTATTTTAGGTTGTTTTTCTCCCATTTGGTATCCTTTTTTGGTCCTTACTTTTTTTTTATTATTTCATCCATGATCAGATTTAACAATAAAGAACTCAAGGAATCCCCATTGGCAGCCTCAATTGGGTGTTAGCTGAACTTCTACTTTTACTTTTATTGTGTTGTTCTGGGAGATGTTTTCGATCGTTTTAATTATTCCTAGAGTCTATAACATACGATTTAACAGTTAGATAAAATTTTCCACTGTACTAACAAGACTAAAAAACACATTTGAAAATCTCGAAGAAAATTAATAAAAAGTGTAAAATTCAAGTATAGACCAGGGCGCATCTGTAAAAATATTAGTACATTTGGACGTTGAGAGGTGACTCAAATTTTTTTGGAGAAATTGCTTGAAAATAAATCAAATAATAATATTTGAGTTATCCTCCCTCTCAAAAAGGTCCGGAACATTGTTTAAATAATCAAAATGTCAAAAAATTAAGGAAAAATTCGATTTTTTTCTTGGTTTTTTGATTATAACTTTAAAAGTATTCATTTCCGAGAAAAGTTGTAATGAGATAAAAGTTGCGTAATTAAATTTCCTACAATATAGAATTGGTTAAAAATTTAAGAAATAGTCACCCTTGTTGAAAAATAGCAAAAATTGTGAAAAAAACATACAAAAACAAGTATTTGCATTTTGCGTTTTTCAACCATTTACGCTACACTTAGGACCTTCATATTTCACCCTGAAAAATTTTATCATACAGTAAAACAATATTGTAAATTTCATTAAGATCGGTTCGATAGAATTTGCAAAATAAATTTTGCAATCCAGCTTTCGTAAAAAAAATTCATTTTTTCAAAATGTTACAGGACTGAAAATAAAACAGATAGCAAGTTGAAAATTTTTTTGCATATAGAAGTGTACTGTACCTGTCATTTTCAATTTCGCAAAATTAAAATCGCTTAACACCACGGCGTCAGGAAATTTTTTAAATAAACACTAATTATTGGTGCTACGCGCAGGACAGCAGATAGGTTGCTCTGATTGGGCATTCCAATGACCTTTGATAATGATTGATAAATTTTAATTTTTATGACATTTCGATATAAATAAATAAATTTGTTTATTGCAAAATAAAAACACATACTCTATCCTTTAAAATAGCACTTTTATTAGCAAAAACTTTCTTTGTTAATATATTTTAATTTAAATAATAAAAGTTTATTATTTTTAAACATATGCAATTGTTTAAACAATATTTCACAAACAATAATAAAATTAGTTTGATTTTTGTGGAATTAAAAAATTAAAATACAACAAAATATAGAGTAAGAAAATAATATATTAGATAAAGATTGGAACAAATTTTGGTGGAAATCAACCTGTGTGAATCGAACACCGCTGTCCTGCGCGTAGCACCAAGAATTATTGTTTATTTCAAAAATTTTCTGACGCCGTGGTAATTAATCGATTTTAATTTTGATAATTGCAAATGAAAGGTACAGTACACTTCTATAAGCAAAAAAAAATTCAACTTGCTATCTACTTTATTTTCAGTCCTGTAACATTTTGAATAAATGAATTTTTTTTGCGAAATCTATTGAACCGATCTTAATGAAATTTACAGTATTATTTTACTGTATCATAAAGATTTTCTGGGTGAAATATGAAGGTTCTAAGTGTAGCATAAATGGTTGAAAAACGTAAAATGCGAATACTTGTTTTTGTATGGGTTTTTCGCAATTATTGCTATTTTGTAACTAGGGTGACTATTTTATAAATTTTTAACCAGTTTTATATTATAGTAAATTGAATTACGCAACTTTTATGTCAGTACAACTTTTCTCGGAAATGAATACTGTTAAAGTTATAATCAAAAAACGAAGAAAAAATTCGAATTTTTCCTTCAATTCTTGACATTTTGATTATTTAAACAATGTTCCGGACCTTTTTGAGAAGGAGGATAACTCAAATATTATTATTTGATTTATTTTCAAGCAATTTCTGCAAAAAAATTTAAGTCACCTCTCAACGTCCATCTCAAAACAGATCCGCCCTGGACTAGTACAAAACGACAACAAAAGATTTTTGAATTAGAAGCTCGGAATCCAATTTTAAAAGTAAATAAACAACCCTGTAAAAAGTTTAAGGAAGTGAGTTAAACTTTATAAACTGAAAGGTATATTTATTACTTTCTGTTTGTGTTTGCTGATCAAGAAAAGCCATGAATTTCTTGCAAACAATATTGTTTGATTTTTATATTTGGATCAAGTAAGCTAAAGTGAAATTCGAAGATAACGTCATTGTATAAAGAGTAGTGAGGTGTTTTATTACATTTATAAATCTCATTATTCCTCTAGACTCTAGATAGAAGGAAGTTGACTGGAAGATGACAAATCCTTTAATTTTTTCTAAAAATCATATTATCATTGTTTATTAACATTAAGGACTGAAAATTCAACAGAGTATAAACGAACATATAAATTTTATGGTCCCTTTTAAACGTGACATGCTGAAGAGTAAAAAGGTAGAACCCATTAAAATGATGGTACTCATAAAATACCGCCTGAGTTCTGGTTTTTTCGAATGGAACTTCAAATTAAAGCGCGCTGAAAAAATTTGCAATATCTCGTTTTCTATGGCACGCCAAAGGTTGATTTTGGATTAACGATGGAACGAGAGAGGCATTGTTTTTGATTAACGTACTTGCTTAAAGATGTCGTGATATGGTGTTTTATTGATATCCAAAAAGCATTTGATCGTGTTGAGCACTCTATATTGATCGAAGTTCTAAGATACATTGGCTGGGACGTCAGTGACGTTCGCATAATTGCAAATTCGTATTTGAATCAAACAACATCAGTTGTAGTATACGGTTTGGAATCACGGGCTCTTAATATTAAAAGAGGATATCTCTTGTAGTCTCTGCTTTTCATGGTTTACTGCAAAAGAATTTTCAGAAATGCACTTCCTTAGCGAACGGCTCCACGGGCGAGAAATTGACGCTGGCAGTAGCAGTGAAGTGAACTTGAGGTTCCGCGGAACGGAATGGGAATGGCCGAACTGTACCGACTACAGGACTTGTGCGTAGTCGGTACAGTTCGGCTGTTCCCATTCCGTTCCGCGGAACCTTAAGTCCATTTTGCTGCTACTGCTAGCGTCAATTTCTCGCCCGTGGAGCCGTAGGCTTAAAAACAGGAAGGAACGCAGAGGGAGCCACATACGTCTTTCAGTGCTTATTTAATACATTAAATTTTTTTTATCCCTCACTCTTCATATTTTTTAAATCAAAACTTTTATTTTCTTAATATTTTTACTTAAAAAAGGTATTAGGTCTGGATCCCGCGTATGAAAAAAAATTGATTAATAGCAAGCTGAAAATTTGTTAATAGCTTAAGGGTGTCTAGTCGGATAAACTTTGATATATCGGAACACTGGAACAGGGGCAGTTTTAATTGTGGAACAGGTTAAAAATTTGGAACGGTCAGACCACGAAAACAGCACATGTATTTTGTCCGACAGAACAGACTTAAACTCTCCGAACAGAGATTAAACTCTCATGCAAAAATCAGACTGCTATTTTTCACCAAATGGGCGTTTTAATGAGTGGAACATGTAGAATATGTCAAATGGCAGGAATTATGACAGGTGATAAATAGCAGTCTGATTTTTGCATGAGAGTTTAATCTCAATTCGGAGAGTTTAAGTCTATTCTGTCGGACAAAATAAATGTGTCGTTTTCGTGGTGTGACCGTTCCAAATTTTTAACCTGTTCCACAATTAAAACTGCCCCTGTTCCAGTGTTCCCATATATCAAAGTTTATCCGACTAGACACCCTTAACCGTTAAACGCCCAACCTTTTTTAGGTTCCATGTACGCCCAAGGGTGGGTAAAAAATGTCCACCTGGAAAATAGCTAATATATTTATTGAGAGTTGTTGAAAATGGATTAAACTTAAGAATCTTATGCTTAATAAACACAGCATCTTCTAAAATATTAATATATACAATTTACAAACCTTACAACAAAATTACAATGTACATCAAAATTAACATACCAGTAATTCAGATTTGTCGATTTTCTCCATATTCTTTCTTTCAGCCTCCTCATTGGCGGATAATTATGTAGATTATGTAATTTTACATCGATAATTATATGGATTATCTTCCTACCAACGAGAAATTATATAGAAACCTTTAGTAACAAGTTTTGCCAAGGGTGTACTTTTTATGCCCATCCATATTTAACTCAAGATGCTGCTTTTATTTTCAAAAATATTGGTAGAACCAAATTAACATTCGATAATGGGCTGTCTTTTTAACAATAAATAATTTTTAAAAAAAATTTAAACACGTAATAAATATGTTACAAGGGAATACGCATTAGGTGGACATTTTTTACCCACCCTTGGGCGTTTAAGGGTTAAGCTATTAACAAATTTTCAGCTTGCTATTAATCAACTTTTTTTTCATACGCGGGATCCAGACCTATATACTACATTCATCTCGCTAAACTCAACCGTTTTCGAGATAAACGCATTTTAAGTGTTTAAACGCATAATTTGTTGCACAATATCATTGAAGTTACACCCTAAAAATAAACTCGAAATTTCGTACTGTTCCCAAAATCACTGAGAGAGTTTATGGTTTTTAAAAAACTTTATCTTTGGATGCTAATATTTAACTTTGCTCTTATTTAAAAAGCTAAAATTTTATACAAAAGAACAATTTTCCGTTAATTTTTAATTTTTTTTAATTTCAGCAGCAGATGACCGCAGATTGAGATTTTCTTCCACATTATTAAACATCGCTAACAATTGTTTTGTTTCAGTCTTTTTTATACTCAAAAACCCTGACTTTTAATTAATTTTTATAATGATTCTGGTCCAATGTGTTTCAAAGGGTTGCGTTCTTTCTGACTCATTGTGTAAAACAGAAAGTATGAGCCTTATATATGTCATAAATTACGTTTCTCTCTTCGGCTTTTATCTTTTTAATAATAGTGAGAATTCTTCTTTACTTTATGAACTTTGTACTGGTAATCCTTTGAGACTAGTTTTAACACAAGTTTTTGTCTGATTTATATAATATTTTTAAGAAAATTATATTAGTGATAGTGTGAACAATAGTTGGACCAGATGATATTCCTGATAGGCCTGGATACCGCATACAAAAAAACAGTTTATTAATAGCAAGCTGAAAATGTGTTAATAGCTTAACCGTGTCTAGTCGGACAAACTTTGATGTATGCATCGGTGCTCATAGCTATGGGCAGGGTGAGGGGTCGTGGCCCCCTTGCTTTTCGGGTGCTTTAAACTCTATATGGTTATCGAAAGTATACAAGATATAATGTGCAACATCTGCACGTCTGCCCCCCCCCCCTAAAAATTTTTATATGGGCCCCGTGGATGTATGGGAACACTGGAACAGGGAAGTTTTAATTGTGGAACTTGTCATCTTGACAAATTTATGATTGTGAAAACTAGCAAATTTTCTTTAAGTTTATTTAATAGCAAACTTTATATGGGGAAGGAATGTGAAGTCATAAAAACAATACAAAAGAGAAAACTGGAATTTGTAGGCCACATAATGAGAGGCGAAAAGTACTCCCTGCTAAGGCTCATAATCCAAGAAAAAATCTCGGCAAAAAGAAATTTTGGACGTAGAAGGATTTCCTGATTGCGAAATGTAAGGGAGTGGTACGGGTGCAGTTCAATACAATTGTTCAGAACTGCAGCCAACAAAGTTAAAATTGCTGTGATGGTAGCCAACCTCCGATAGGAGGCGGTCCTGCAAGAAGAAGAAGAAGAAGAAGAAGAAACTTTATATTCTTAATCTGTAAATCGATTTTAAAACAAAAGATGTAGTTAATTAATGGCATTGTATGACATTGTCATTTTATGACAGTACGGTCTGGTAATTATTTTATAATTATTGTATTCCATGATTGATTATTACACATTTATTTACAGGGTGCTCAAAATTTACAGTTTCATTAATGGATTATTTAATGTGTCATATGATGCTTATTTTAAATAAAACACCATGTATGTTAATAAATTATTATACTAAACACAGGTTCCTCTTTCGAATGATATAGGGATGTTCCATAACTAGGAGTTATAGTTTTTGCGTAATTTACAATTTTCTTAAACGGTAAATTGATTTTAAAAATAATATTTATGCACTCTCGATTTTTAAACTGTACGAAATAAATGTTTGTTTACTGTATCATAATGAAATGAAAATTATGTCTATTTTCTAGACCATTATTATGAAAAGTAGGTAGATTGGTCTGTATACAATACATCTTAAAAAAAATCAAGATCTGCTCCAAAGTCTAGAGTCCATAAACGATAAGTTAAATATTTATCATAATCCTGTTCGGTCTAATATTGGTGTAGTTGAGTTTTATACGGATAATATATAGTGGTATTCTAACAGTCGTTTGACTGATTTACCCGAAATTTTTTCTTTACTGGTATTTGGGTTTTCCGTAACAGAAAGCAGGACATCAAGTTCCTTGACGTGATCACAAATAACTGGTTTATTTTTATTTAACTTTCCGAAATTTCTCAAAAACGTCCGTTTTTGGGTGTCTTCTATCAGGATACCTACTTTTGAGCGTAAACTTTAGAAAGTAAGATACAATTTTGCAAACACTCTCCAATGCAAAGTACCATGTCTACTCTTTCGTAGATAACGTGGTTATTCATTTTTAGGAACAATTAAATTTGAATATTATACATGGATGTTTATATTTTTGATAATTACCAGACCGTACTGTCATAAGATGACGATGTCATATAATGAGATCCATCTTTTGTTTTAAAATCGATTTACAGATTAAGAATTTAAATAATTGTAAATTACGCAAAAACTGTTAGACCTAGGTATAGGACATCCATGTACCATTCGAAATAGGTGACTTCGTGTAATATAATTAATAATTAATATATATGGTGTTCCATTTAAAATAAGAATCATATGACACATTGAATAATCCAATAATGAAACTGTAAATGAGGAACACCCTGTAAATAAATGTGTAAAAATCAATCATGGAATACATTCAACCAATATCCAAATATTTAGATGTAAAAGTATTTTTTTATAATTTCTTAAATAACTTGAGAGTAAGCCTTCTTTTAACACTTTACATTTTAAGAAAAGTCAACATAACTCAGAACACTCTGTACATAGGTATAGGGAAGCCTTATGAAACTATGCCTTATTTTTGCGGACAATTAAAAAATGCAATAAAATACAGGGTATTCCATAAGAAAAAATATAACTTTGATACGCCGCCATTTATTGGGACACCCTGTATATTTCAAAATAATTTTAAAATGTAGATTTTATCAACTTACAAACCACTAATTAAAATAGTTCTTCAAATCTTTTACCATTTCGCTGTAATCTTCCGTCGCGTTAGTGGTGACTCACCCTGTATAATATATGAAAAATGGTTATCCGACAAACATGTTATATGTTGGGCATTTTAATAAGTCCGACACGTAGAACAAAATGACAGGAATTATGTTGGCGATAAATAGTAGTCTGATTTTTGAATGAGAGTTTAATGAAAGGGTAGCAAATCAATTGGAAGTTCTGTCTAACAAAATACGTGGGACGTTTTCGTAGTCTGACGTTCGAAACTTGTAACCTGTTCCACAGTGTGTCCGACTAGACACCGTTAAGCTCATAATATATTTTCAGCTTGCTATTAATAAACTTTTTTTGGTATGCGGGGTCCAGGCCTATGACTAAGTGTGGAGAGAATTAGGAGAGACATAATGAACAAATTGGCAACAGGTTTATATAGTAGAATTATGGATGTTGGGCAAATGCCAGACGACTGGAGAAGCAGTATATTAATACCTACCTCTTTAAAAGAAGGAGGGAAATATTATACAAAAGGCTCCAATAAGAGCCGAAAATCGCGATTCAAGGGACTGGACTGCACTCCGTATTCTAATTGAAAAGTAAGATTGTTTTGCTTTCGCATTACAACTGAATAAAAATGGTATACATTTTTATTTTATAGTCGTATTACTCCGTAGAGGAACTAGGTGCATTTTTCCGTTGGAACTTTACCAGCTGCAGACGGGGGATGTGAATTGCATAGTGTAGAATTCCTTCCCTCTCGTCTTCACTGCAGCATCCATTTGACTTGCAAATTGTAGAAGTCTTGGAGGTGTCACCAGGAAAGTGTACCAATAAGTTTTCAATTTAAAAATCTTTTAGTAATATTTTTAATATTTTCAATATTAATAATTTACTATTAGGATTAAAAACTACTTCGTCTTTCAATGCCAGATGGCGCTAGCCACCTACTATCATCACTTCAGTTGCAATGGGTGGGAGAACCTCTCGATGCGAATCAGTTAAAATATGGAGAACAGTGCCTACGTTCTTTCTGATGAAGGCTCCAATAAGAGCCGAAAATCGCGATTCAAGGGACTGGACTGCACTCCGTATTCTAATTGAAAAGTAAGATTGTTTTGCCTTCGCATTGCAACTGAATAAAAATGGTATACATTTTTATTTTATAGTCGTATTACTCCGTAGAGTAACTAACTGCATTTTCCGTTGGAACTTTACCAGCTGCAGACGGGGGATGTGAATTGCATAGTGTAGAATTCCTTCCCTCTCGTCTTCACTGCATCATCCATTTGACTTGCATATTGTAGAAGTCTTGGAGGTGTCACCAGGAAAGTGTACCAATAAGTTTTCAATTTAAAAATCTTTTAGTAATATTTTTAATATTTTCAATATTAATAATTCACTATTAGGATTAAAAACTACTTCGTCTTTCAATGCCAGATGGCGCTAGCCACCTACTATCATCACTTCAGTTGCAATGGGTGGGAGAACCTCTCGATGCGAATCAGTTAAAATATGGAGAACAGTGCCTACGTTCTTTCCGATGAAGGCTCCAATAAGAGCCGAAAATCGTGATTCAAGAGACTGGACTGCACTCCGTATTCTAATTGAAAAGTAAGATTGTTTTGCCTTCGCATTGCAACTGAATAAAAATGGTATACATTTTTATTTTATAGTCGTATTACTCCGTAGAGTAACTAGGTGCATTTTCCGTTGGAACTTTACCAGCTGCAGACGGGGGATGTGAATTGCATAGTGTAGAATTCCTTCCCTCTCGTCTTCACTGCAGCATTCATTTGACTTGCAAATTGTAGAAGTCTTGGAGGTGTCACCAGGAAAGTGTACCAATAAGTTTTCAATTTAAAAATCTTTTAGTAATATTTTTGATATTTTCAATATTAATAATTCACTATTAGGATTAAAAACTACTTCGTCTTTCAATGCCAGATGGCGCTAGCCACCTACTATCATCACTTCAGTTGCAATGGGTGGGAGAACCTCTCGATGCAAATCAGTTAAAATATGGAGAACAGTGCCTACTTTCTTTCCGATGAAGGCTCCAATAAGAGCCGAAAATCGCGATTCAAGGGACTGGACTGCACTCCGTATTCTAATTGAAAAGTAAGATTGTTTTGCCTTCGCATTGCAACTGAATAAAAATGGTATACATTTTTATTTTATAGTCGTATTACTCCGTAGAGTAACTAGGTGCATTTTCCGTTGGAACTTTACCAGCTGCAGACGGGGGATGTGAATTGCATAGTGTAGAATTCCTTCCCTCTCGTCTTCACTGCAGCATCCATTTGACTTGCAAATTGTAGAAGTCTTGGAGGTGTCACCAGGAAAGTGTACCAATAAGTTTTCAATTTAAAAATCTTTTAGTAATATTTTTAATATTTTCAATATTAATAATTCACTATTAGGATTAAAAACTACTTCGTCTTTCAATGCCAGATGGCGCTAGCCACGTACTATCATCACTTCAGTTGCAATGGGTGGGAGAACCTCTCGATGCGAATCAGTTAAAATATGGAGAACAGTGCCTACGTTCTTTCCGATGAAGGCTCCAATGAGAGCCGAAAATCGCGATTCAAGGGACTGGACTGCACTCCGTATTCTAATTGAAAAGTAAGATTGTTTTGCCTTCGCATTGCAACTGAATAAAAATGGTATACATTTTTATTTTATAGTCGTATTACTCCGTAGAGTAACTAGGTGCATTTTTCCGTTGGAACTTTACCAGTTGCAGACGGGGGATGTGAATTGCATAGTGTAGAATTCCTTCTCTCTCGTCTTCACTGCAACATCCATTTGACTTGCAAATTGTAGAAGATTGGAGGTGTCACCAGGAAAGTGTACCAATAAGTTTTCAATTTAAAAATCTTTTAGTAATATTTTTAATATTTTCATTATTAATAATTTACTATTAGGATTAAAAACTACTTCGTCTAATTTTTGTGTTTGAAAATAAGGGGGCAAATTTCGTTATAAATATTTAGAGCTGAAGCGGCCCTGTACATCCTATGAGTTTTTAACTTACAGATTATTGTTGCAGAAGACCAAAGGAAGATTTATAAAAAAATAAAAAATTTCTACGACCAACTGAAGCCGAGCTAAATGTTGGATTTGAAAATAAGGGGGCAAATTTCGTTATAAACATTTAGAGCTGAAGCGGCCCTGTACGTCCTATGAGTTTCAAACTTCCAGATTATTGTTGCTGAAGACGAAACGAAGATTTATAAAAAAATAAAAATTTTCTACAAGCAACTGAAGTCAAGATAATTGTTTCTTTTTTCTTAAATCGTAGTGCCTTTATTTATAACAATTAAGAAATTATTTGACAGTCATTGACTAAAGAAAGACTTATATTATTTTCAAATAAAAATTATTATAACATATGGTTACATTTAATTATTAAAAATTATTTTTAAAATCGGTGCTTTTGCGAGGGGTCGAATTTTGCAAATCGCCCGGCTCGCTTCAAATCCGCGCGCTCGGAACATGTTTACGTAACTTGTATTAAATTTTCACCGAAAACAATTTAATAATATTACCATTATAATATACAGTCTATTTACCACTGTATTTGTTTTTCTTGATAAACTTTTATATGTGAAATCTCATTTCTGAAGAAATAATATTACAAAAATGATATACATATATATGAAATATATAACTATATTTTTAATTTTTTCATTGTTATATAAATATAATAGTAATAATGTTACTTCTTATTATACAATATAAAACGTTTTCTTCTTGTAGTGACTATCCGTTTTGGATGTTGGCGACCATCATGTTTGCCTGATGATGGGGCAAATATTTTAAGCCTTGAAAACGTTAGCCCAAATCTCACACCAATAAAAACTACTTATATTAAGATTAATATTGTGACTATTGACTCATTTACTATACATTAATATTATAGACTAACTTGGGCAACGTTTTCATCATTTGAAAAGCTTAAATTGTTTTTCCAATAAAAAATGCATTATACGTAAATGATACCTAAGAACATTTTTTTAAAAGTAAAATTCTGTATGAGTAAATGCAGCAATGAAAATATCCACGAATGGCAAAGAATATAAAATTCCCAATATAAATGGAAAGATAAAAGCGGAAGCGAGGGAAGTAATTTATAGCCTATACGGTTCATATAACCCTTTTTGTTTTACACAATGTGCTAGGGAAACGCAACCCCTTGAAAGATATGCGACTGAAATCGTTATCAAACTTAATTAAAAGTGAAATGTTTAGATATAAATTAGCGAGAGCAAACATATTTCTATAAAAAACACAAATCGTGAACAAAGGGTTAAATAAAGAAAAAATGTTTCTGCAATACTTTATGCTAGAAATTTGTGAAGCTATTTAGAAGTTCAGTCCACTCCAGTCGTCAGGTATTTGACCTCTAAAAATCAAACAAACAGGCTGAATTTTGCTGATTGTTAATTTTAAGGCTCTAAAAAAGCAATACCTACCCCAGGGTTCCTCCTAAAACCCTCTTGTAGGGTTGGGGGACCAAGAATCTATACGCGCTAGAAAAATATATTTTTAAGTGAGAAATCTCTAGTGGAACCAACAAGCTGTGCTAACATTAGATAGAAATAGCACAGATGTGGAACAAATAAGTGGAGGAGTGAGACAAGGCTGTGTACTTTCACCATTAGTATTTAGTATATACTCCAAATAGTTGTATACAGAAGCATTCGTAAACTGTACAGATGGAATAAACATATGTATATATATATATATATATATATATATATATATATATATATATATATATATATATATATATATATATATATATATATATATATATATATATATATATATATAACCGGTTCTATAGCGTTCTACGCCTTCCGGTACCCAATCGCCAAGCCTGTCGATCTAGCCAGTCATTTTCTTGAAGATTTCTTTCTGACATGGCTTTTGTAATTCCTTGTTTCCAGGAGGTCGGTGGCCTTCCACTTTTCCGTTTTTCTGGCGGTATCCATCTCATTGTAATTTTTGGTAATCTTTCATCTCCCATTCGTTGGACGTGTCCATACCAGGTAAGTTGGTTTCGTTGTACCTCGTCCACTATTGTTTTCTGCTTACCTACTTTTTCTCTGATCTGTTCATTTCGAACATGGTCCCATCTCGATATTCTGGCAGATCTTCTAAAAAAATCCATTTCAGTGGTAAGCAGCTTATTTTCGGATTTTTTTGTCATTTGCCACACTTCGGAGCCATACGTTAAAATTGGTTTCAGAATAGCGTCGTACATCCTCATTTTTGTATTTAAATTTATGTTATGTTGCCATAAGACAGGGTTTAGGGCTCTAGTAACCTTTATAGCCTTCGTCACTCTATCATCTATACTGGGTTCCGTTCTTCCACTATTTGTTAATTTAATCCCTAGATATATATACTCTGTACAACCCCTGATGTAGTCACTTCCGTCAAGATCTAGGTCCTCCTGTTGTATTTGGTTACCGATGTGTAGATATTGTGTTTTCCTTATGTTTACCTCTAAACCCCATTTCCTGTATTCTTCCATCAATTTTCTGGTCATATATTCTAAGTCTTCCTTATCTTGGGCAACTACCACCTGGTCGTCTGCGTAGTTCAAAGTGTATAATGTTATGTCTCCGATTGGTATACCCATACCACTGCATTTCTGTTTCCAAAGTCTGAGAGCACCGTCGGTATATATATTGAAAATAATGGGAGATAAGCAGCACCCTTGTTTAAGGCCTTTTGTTACTTGGAAGCTAGATGACAGATGGTTACCTCTCTTTACTCTTGACATAGAATCTTTATAGAGGCATTGTATGGCTTTGATGACAGTTGCAGATATGTGTGTATTGTCCAAAACCTCCCACAGTTTTTTCACGGGCACTGTGTCATATGCTTTCGTTAGGTCGACAAAAAGTATATGTGTGTCTTGTCTACGTTCTAGTCTTTTTTCCATAACCTGTGTTAGACAGAATATATTATCGATCGTAGATCGGCCGGCCCTGAAACCACACTGTTCTTCGGATTCATAGGGTTAATATTCTTCGCAAATAATGGTTTTCAGTATTCTGCCATATAAACGGCTCATTGTGCTTGTTACAGTTATTCCCCTATAATTGTTGACATCACTTTTACTTCCCTTTTTGTGTATTGAAGAGATCCAGCCCTCTTTCCAGCTTTTCGGAACTTGTTCTCCGTTAATAATTCTGTGAAGGAATTCTGTGATCATTCGGATTAATTTCTTTGAACCTGATTTTATTAGTTCTGCGGGAACATTGTCAGGGCCAGGTGCCCGACCATTTTTTAATTGTGAGATAGCTTTCTGTACCATTTCTGTTGTTATTGTTATTTCTTCACCTTCTACTATTACTGGGTTTGACTCTTCTTGTATGTATTGTGGGCGGTCTTCAGTCAGCAAAGATTTATAATGCTGTTCCCATGTATTTGTTGTTATGTTGTCAAGCCTTACATTTTCTGTTGTATCTGATCTCAGTGTTTTGATAAACCTCCACGATTCTCTACTTCTCCTACCACCTATATATGTTTCCAACTCATTACAATTCTTTTTCCATGAATCATTTTTTATCTGCCATACGTCTTGTTTAAATTTTTTGAGGGCGTTTCTGTATTTTTCCTTGTCTTCTATCCGGCCAGTGTTTAACCATTTTTGGTATAGTTGTTGTTTATTTTCTTTTTGTGTTTGTAGATGTTCGTTCCACCAGCTATTACCTTTATGTATTCTATTTTCTTTTATACCTAGCGCCTCTTTGGCGGCTTGGTGTATACTTGAAATAATGTGTTGGTGTACGTTTTCTATGTTTTGCGTCAGTGTTCCTTCATCCAATATATTATCTAGTCGGCTTCTGTATAGCATTTTTGTACTGTGGTGTTCTAAACTTTCTAGATTATATCGAACCGCTTCAATTTTCTCTCCATTCCCTGAGTCTGAGACACCCTGTTTCTGTTGGGCCCATGAAGGCAGTTTTATTTTGGATTTTATCAAGTAATGGTCAATTCCAGTTTCTGCTCCTCTGTATGCTCTAACATCAAGGATTCTCAGTTTAGTTTTTTGGGCAACAATTAGATAATCAATAATCGATTTTAAATTGCGTGTTGTTTGAATCCACGTGTAAGTATGTATATCTTTGTGTTTGAAGAATCCGTTCATGACTTTTAGTTCATTTCGCATACAAAGTTCTATTAACCGCTCGCCATTATTATTTAGGATTTCTTCTCCATACCTTCCAATGACATTATTTCCTATTTTTTTGCCCACTCGTGCATTCATATCTCCTAAAACTAAGAGCTCCCGACTTTTACCGATTTGTATTATGGTGTCTTCTAAGGTTGCGATATATTGTTCTTTCTTTTCCACTTTAGCATCATCAGTCGGTCCGTATACCCCTACAATTGATAAACGACGCCCCTTTACGGTCAAATTCGCTGTTATTATTCTATCGTTAATTGCTTGCCAACTTGTTATATGATTTTTATACTTCTTATGAATGAGTATGGATACTCCTCTTTTGGCACGTTCATCCTTTATGACTCCACTATATATGTGTACATATTCTCCTACGTCGTCTACTCCTTGTCCTTTCTTCTTGGTCTTAGTTAACACTAGAATGTCCATGTTCATTTTTAAACTTTCTTGCTGAACTTCTGCAGTCTTTCCTTTAATACCCTGTATATTCCACGTTCCAACATTCAATATCCGTTTTCGTTGCCAATTTCGTTTTCCAGAATGTCCGTCCTTTTTCCGAGGCTTTACTTTCAGGTTTTTTGCAATATACTTTTTCCGAGGAATCAGGAGCAAGCCCATTGCCTCAACCCCCAAGCTTGGAGGACCAGAGTTTTGAATTTAGAGTGACCGTCTCTTAGGTAATTGCCTTCACCATGGCTAAGGAGTTCCACCTACCCCATTTAATTTTATACCAACCCTAAAATCGGGGGTCGCCACTTCCGCCATGGAATAAACATAAATGGTGAAAATATAAAAATTTCGTTGGCATAACATTCGTTACACTGCAGCTGCTTGTATAGAGTTATTCTTTAATGTAGTGTTAATCGCATTAATGTCTGTTGTATCATTTAATCTTAGGTTAAACTTAATGATTTCCCTGAACGGTTTACCAATTTCTGTAAGTCTGTTATTGGTTATTTCTTAAATCTTCTATTTCTTTCTCTTTTCTGGTCAATGAATATTCGTGCTCTTAAGAGTCGATGGTCATTTACCGTGGTGAAAGAGAGTTCAACGCTGTGATGTCTTCGAATATATGTTTTTTAAATGATACGAATTAGTCTATCTCATTTTTTATTTTACCATCCGGTGATATCCACGTCCATGTCTGGTTTGCCTTCTTCTTAAAGGAAGAGTTTATGGCATACAAATTTTGTTCTTCTAGATATTCAGCTAGTTTACAATCTCGTTCATTTCTTAAACCAAATCCATGGTCTCCGATTTTTGTTTCCATTCCATTCATTTTCTGACCTAGTTTTGCATTAAAGTCACCTAATATGATAGTGTAATTCACTTTTTGATCTTCTACGGCTTTTGATATTTCGTCGTAGAATGTGTCTACTTCTTCGTCTTCGTGCTGTGTGGTAGGCACATATGTTTGCACAAGTTTTATTTTGAACCTTTCATTTATTTCCATAATTAGGTAGGCTACTCTATCTGAGATATTCTTAATTGCTGTTGCGGATTGCTTTAAATATCTATTTATTATAAAGTACTGAATAAACACATTTTTCCATAAATCCCTAAAAGCAAAAATCCATTCAAGTTCGGTGCGCGGTGACCATTCAATTGGTTCATTATTGTTGAAATTATTGTTGAAATGAAAATGTGATATGTTTTTCTTGTGATAGAAAATTTTAATAAATTTATTAAATAACTTCCAGAGAAATAACTTTTTTCAAAAATTAAATTAAAAAATTATTTTGCGAGAACTACTTAATAATTTGTTCTGAAATTTTGTGTGGTGTTTTTTTATATTAAAACGATATTATGAGTAAATTTTGACAGTTCTAAATGGCGTTTAAATACCTGCAAAATGATATTGAAAAAACAATAATTGTTTACCCTTTTTAATGATTTTTATTCAATTCAATTTTATCTTGTAGGAATATTAATTGCAAAAAGTTTTTTCTATACTATCTACTTGATCGATTGTACTAAAATTTTGTGTTTTTTGTATATTTTTATTTTGTGAGTAAATTTTAAAGGTTCTTTGTGGCTTTTAAATACCTAAAAAATATTGGAACAAAATTGATTTTTGATCCTTTTTATCGGTTTTTTCAATTTTGCAATAATAATGTTTTTTTCATTATATGCATAATATAATGAATTTATCTATTTTTTTTTTCACAAATAATTTAATAAAAAATTTAGCCTACCTTTTGAAGTGTCCGTAGTAAAATTATCATTTTTAATAATATTTCGAATGGTTATCGAAGTGATTAATGCAAACAAATAGCATCATATACTTCTTACCCAATCCAAAACAGGTAGCGAATGATCTATTATTGTTTAAAAAGTATTTTTAAAGGAAATAAACACATGTTTAGATCCTGAAAATTCAAATTTTTATTATATAACTTACCTGTCCAAACCAAAAATTCATAACAACAATTACCACAAACAACCACTCAGTCAATCAGTCACTGTCGCGCGTAAACTCTGCCAAAGAATAAGTAAAAAATCACTGCTATTCCTGTTTTGGTAAACTCGCGGGTTTTCGGAAAACTCTCCGGCAGTCCTGCCGATTCTACACGCCAACTGTTAAACAGAAACCGGGTTGACCGGGGTTGCTCGCGGGATTTCCTGAAAACAAGCATTTAAAATAGCGACGCACTTAAAAATTTCAATTGTCTAAGCTTCTTGTGGACCAATTTGGATAATTTTTTTTAACTGGGGTCCCATAAGTCAAAACTTTCAAATGTAATACTTTTAAAAGCGTATAGTTATTTATTTTCCATGTTTCTACGTATAAATGAATATTCAATTGCAAAATTATCTCTTTTTCCTTTTTTTTTGTTTGTTAAGGTTACAATATCAAAATTAACTGTAATAGTTTTTATTAATTCGTTAAAATGCATCTATTAATAGGTCTTTAATTTTTGACCCATTTTTAAAAAATATAAAATAAAAAAAATTGATAATATCGAAATAGAGTTTTAAATATGATATTTCTATGTCTTGAAAAATGTTAATAACTGTATTCTATATTAGAAGGGCGTGTAGATGCTTCACTGCTTCTCAAAAATGCTTATTGAAAATTGAAAAATTATTATATTTATTTGTTTATAAGCTTAAAAATTGCACAGTTATTTAAAAATGTCGTAGCCTGTTTATTCAACGGATTTCAATGATTCGACTTTTATGTAAAAGCTTGAATGGCCTTTTATATGTAAAAATTACAGGGTGTTAAAGTAACAAAATAAAAAAATGCTCGAATTTTCAATATTGCTCCAAAACGGTTAAAAACATTTTTATGAAAATTTATACGAGAATTGTTTTGTTATGACATGGCCAATAAATCTAGATATTTAGAGGAGATCTTCCAACCTTTTCCCCCCAATTTTTTTGTAATAATAATATTTGATTAAAAACTAAACGTCAATAGAATGAAATAGCTACTTTACAATTTTTGGTCTTTTAGTATTTGTTTGTAAGATAATTAATTTAGAAGATACTACATAATATTAAAAGATAATTTAAAAAAATAATATCTACATCATAGATTTCAACAGTGAATACTGAAAATTTTGAAGAATCAAAAATCTCTGTAGAAATGTACATATTACCATTACCAGCGTTTAAAATTCGGCTCCAAAATATTGTTTTGCACTAGTGATTTCTACGGAATAACCATAATCTTTCGGAAATCGGTAAAAACAAGAATCAATTGGATTAAGCTCTGGACCGTGCGGTGACCATTCAATTGCTGTATCGGTCCTCTTCCTATCGAACATGCTGTATATTGTTGAAATAAAAAGGTGATGTGTTTTTCTTGTTGCAGAAAATTGTAATAAAATATTTTTAATTTAACAGTGTCAAATAAAAAATGCAAAAATATCTACAAATGTATACCAGCTATTCTATGATAATCCAGAGAAATTACTTTTTTTTTCAATTTAAGTTGAAAAATTATTTTGCAAAAACGATTGTTCTGAAATTTTGTGGGGTTTTTATATTAAAAATATTTTTTAAAAAATAAATAACTTTCTGAAAAGTATTATTGAAAAGACTATTATTGAATTTTGACCCTTTTTTTAATGGTTTTTTCAAATTTTGCAATAATAAGTAATATAATAATTTATATTATTATTGGAATTTATTCTATCTTATAGGAAATTTGATTGCAAATTTTTTTTTTGCAATTTGCATATTTTTCACAAATTTTTTTAAAATGTAATTTTTTTAAATTTTTTCCAAAAATTGCAAAAAAACAGCCCAGCTTTTGAAGTGTCCGCATAGTGAAATTATCATTTCTAATAATATTTCGAAGCAGTTAAAGTAAAACAGATACTGTCTGGTCTATTATTGTTTAATAAAAATATTTCTAAAGCAAATCAACAGATGTTCTGTTTTGCAAAATTCAAATTTTTATTATATAACTTTTTTATAGCGAAAACTACTTTACCGATTATACTGAAATTTTGTGTGGTGTTTTTTTTTTATATTAAAACGATTTTGTGAGTAAATTTTGAAAGTTTTACGTGGTTTTTGAAATACCTGAAAAATGTTATTAAAATTACATTGATTTTTGACCCTTTTTTAATGGTTTTTGCTAATTTTGTAATGAAAGTAAAAAAATGAAAAAAAAATTGAATTTTTCCAATTTTTTCACAAATTGGTTAATAAAAAATTTAGCCCATTTTTTGAAGTTCTTGCACAGTGAAATTATTATTTTTAATAATATTTCGAAGCCATTGACACAAAAAAATACGATTGTATACGATTTTTTCAATTCAAAACAGGCAGCGCCTGATCTATTATTGTTTAAAAAATATTTTTAAAGGCAATCAACACATGTTTAGTTTCGCTAAAGTTGAATTATTATATAACTCACCTGACTAAACCAAAATTTCATACCAACAATTACCAAAAACAACCACTCAGTCAATCAGTCACTGTCGCGCGTAAACTCTGCCAAAGAATAAGTAAAAAATCACTGCTATTCCTGTTTTGGTAAACTCGCGGGTTTTCGGAAAACTCCCCGGCAGTCCTGCCGATTCCACACGCCAACTGTTAAAACAGAAACCGGGTTGAACGGGGTTGCTCGCAGAATTTCCTGAAAACACGCGTGCGTCCGAGAGGGCGGCTGTAGCCCCAGACAAGGATAACACATGTTGGTTCATTCATTCAATTTTTCGGCTTTAATTTAAGCGATGGCCCATTTAAAGGAGCACAGAAATTCGCACAGAATTTCGTACTGATGACAGGCTGGAATGAATTAATGTTAATTAATGCATGGAGATTAAAAGAGGGATGCGCTTCATGTTAAGTGCAATGAAATGGCTGAATCAGGTATTTGCAGGAGAGGTCGAGTGATGTATGTACATAAGTGGGGGTTGCTATCTATTTTAATTTTATATGAGTAAAAACGCTTTTTATATGCATTTATTTTGCTTTGACTTGCTCTCCGTTCAACACTTATTCAAAATGTTTTTCCATCTTTCCATTATATCCTTGTCGTCAGTTAAAATTGTTCCATTTTTGGTCATTATTTGTTATAGTTTTATTTCTTTATTGCTTCGTAGGTTTTTCAGTGTTCTATAAGACAATTTTACATTTTCTTTACTATTTTCTTCATTTTTTTCTCCGAATTTGTCCCAGCTTTTCTTTTTGTCATTATCTTTCACGTTTTGGTTGAGATTTGCCTTGTAGGTCTTAATATGACTTGTCTTAGTCCAGAGAAATAGGATTTTTCTCGTGACACATCTCCCTCCAGGGCGAAACCAAATCTTTTGAGTAGTATGGACATCTATATTAATATGGTATGTTAAACAGTAAATGGTTAAGTTCAATTAGTTACCACTATAAACAGCCCGGGTTAACCGATAATAGTAAAAAAGGCCCGGTTTCAGGTAAAATTTATTTTAGGCTTTATTATGGGAGTACCGTCTAGTAAGTGTTAATTGCAAAAGACCAACTCTGTCTACCTCGGTGGCTTATCGCTCCGGGTGGGTCTTAACAATGGGCCAGGTCAGATAAATTTAATAATATTTACGACCGCACCAATTGAACTCAAACCAATTACTGTTGAAGAAACCATAACCTATATGTTTCCTGCAGCCGATTTTGATGATATACATAGTTATAAACGAATGAAGACCAAAAAACGGCAAATTTTCGCTTTTCTCGTCTTTTACTAAAAAGTGAAGCATTCTAAACAAATTTGAGAATAATAAACTCATAAATCATATATAGTGTAGGAAACAAAGGTTGAACCTTGCAAAATGGACACAAGTCCGGTTTTATTTTTTTTCTGGTATATCAAGGGGTGCTTATTATAAGACTAACTTTTTCTGAAAAAATGTCGCCCCGGAACCTCCCTTTTCACCCCTTTAAAGGGGGTAATTTGTGGTTTTTGCGGAACGTAGCCCTTCCTGTAACTTTTACAAAAAATTTCTTTTATGGAAATATGAAGAGGACTATATTTTCTACGATTTATTTCCAACACCATCTCTCTATCATCCACCGTTTAGCGGGGGTGGCGCCCTAAAGTTGACAAGTTGACAAAAAAGATGTTTTTAAAAAAAATATATTTTTCCCTAACTGTAACGGAAATTAAGAAGAAATCATGAGGCAATTATTCACAAATAATTGACTGATTTTTTGGTATAGGTTTCACTTAAGGGTAATTGCCCTTTTTTTAATTACAGGGTGTTACATTTTAAAAAACCTCTTTTTATACCATCTGAACCGTTTATGCTAGAGTAAAAAGACTTTCAGAGATTACCCACGTACTAGTTCTATTTACAAATTTGTATAATGCACCCCCATTTTTTCCCCGGAACCACCCCAAAAAAAGAAGAATTAATAAATACATTGATTTTCTTGGAATCCTTCACACACAATGCCCTTTATTAATATGCTTCATATATCATTTTGTGGACGTTATTATTACCCATACATGGACACCAAAAGCAATTTCCTAGTGCAACCCCTGTAGCAAAAAAAAATAAATAAAATGGGGGGTTGAAAATTTTTTTTTGTTTTTTGCTTTTTGATCCATATAAGCATATGCTTCATCAATAGTGCTTTTCAAAAATATATATGGTTATTGCAACATCTCTGCGAAAACCACCCCTATCCTTGAAAATATACTGCAGAAACTACCCCTATCCCTTGGCGAGCATGTTTTTACGATTTTCTCATTACCTATGTATTCTTTTCAAACAAAACTTATACAAGGTTAAAGACCACTATTTACTCTAAAAATTATGTCCTATTCATTTTTTCGTATAAGCAACCGTTACGGCACAGTGGCGCCGTAAACCTCATATATGCTTTGGCGGGCTCCAGTTTTTGTTTTTTTTTTCGTCATCTGTTCGTTTTATTGATAAAGTACTTATGCAAAATAAAACAACACAGTGTAACCTACAAATTATGACTTATGCACATTTTACATTCTTTGCTCCCCAAAGCCACAGTGGTGGCCCAAAATAAATTTTTGCATATTTTCGCCACCTACATGCATTTTATTGCATTAATGCTACCTTAACAGCACAATATTTACCCTTAGGTGGTCGCTACGCAGTGGCGGATCCAGGGAGGGGTAATGGGGGTGATCACCTCCCCCCCTCTCAAACCAAGTGATATTATATTCAAAGATTATAAAAATATTCATTTATTTTTATAGAAATTTAACCAATTGGCACCCCCCTCTTAACGATGCTGGATCCGCCACTGTCGCTAAAGCATAAAAAGTAATTCTTATAAAAATAATATTAATATAATATAAGTATTTCTATAAAAATAAATGAATATTTTTATAATCTTCAAATATAATATCACTTGGTTTGAGAGGGGTGGGGGTGATCGCCCCCATCGCCCCTCCCTGGATCCGCCACTGCTTAACGACCACTTAGAGGTGAATATTGTGCTATTAAGGTAGCATTAACGCAATAAAATGCGTGTAGGTGGCGAAAATATGAAAAAATTTATTTTGGACCACCACTGTAGCTTTGGGGAGCAAAGAATGTAAAATGTGCATAGGTCATGATTTGTAGGTTACACTGTTTTGTTTTATTTTACATAAGTACTTTATCAATAAAACAAACAGATGACGAAAAAATAAACAAAAACTGGAGCCCGTCAAAGCATATATGAGGTTTACGGCGCCACTGTGCCGTAACGGTTGCTTAAACGAAAAAAATGAATAGGACCTAATATTTAGAGTAAATAGTGGTCTTTAACCTTGTATAAGTTTTGTTTAAAAAAAATGAATAGGTAATGAGAAAATCGTAAAAACATGCTGGATAAGGTATAGGGGTAGTTTCTGCACTATATTTTCAAGGATAGGGGTGGTTTGCGCAGGGATGTTGCAATAACCATATATATTTTTGATAAGCACTATTGATGAAGCATATGCCCATATGGATCAAAAAGCAAAAAACAAAAAAAAATTTTCAACCACCCATTTTATTTATTGTTTTTGGCTACAGGGGTTGCACTAGGAAATCGCTTTTAGTGTCCATGCATGGGTAATAATAACTTGTACAAAATGATATATGAAGCATATTAATGAAGGGCATTGTGTGTGAAGGATTCCAAGAAAATCACTTTATTTATTAATTCTTCTTTTTTTTTGGATGGTTGCGGGGAAAAAATGGGGGTGCATTATACAAATTTGTAAATAACACCAGTACATGGGTAATCGCTGAAAGTCTTTTTACTCTAGCATAAACGGTTCAGATGGTATAAAAAGGGGTTTTTTAAAATGTAACACCCTGTAATTAAAAAAAGGGCAATTACCCTTAAGTGAAACCTATACCAAAAAATCAATCATCTATTTATGAATAATCTCCGCAGCATTTCTTTTTAATTTCCGTTACAGTTAGCGAAAAATATATATTTTTTAAAAACATCTTTTTTAAAAACTTGTCAACTTTGGGGCGCCACCCTTGCTAAACGGTGGATAATAGAGAGATGCTGTCGGAAATAAATCGTAGAAAATATAGTCCTCTTCATATTTCTATAAAAGAAATTTTTTGTAAAAGATACAGGAAGGGCTACGTTCTGCAAAAACCATAAATTACCCCCTTTAAAGGGGTGAAAAGGGGGGTTCCGGGGCGAATTTTTTTCAGAAAAAGTTAGTCTTATAATAAGCACCCCTTGATATGCCAGAAAAAAAATAAAACCGGACTTGTGTCCATTTTGCAAGGTTCAACCTCTGTTTCCTACACTAATAAAAAAAAAAAAAAAATACTTCATCATATAAAAAAACTTCAATATGGCGTTCGTTGAATATGTCTCTTCTTATTTCTTGCTTGGAAAATTGCAAAATAAATCATAAATTTTGAGATTTTATAAATGTTCATAACTTATGTAAAAATTAAGTTAGAACCTTATTATTACACGGAATGCTGAGACTTCTTGTGCTTAAATTATATTTTAAATTTTAAAGCAATTGGTCAAATATTGGTCAAATTCATTTTTTTGCAACAGTGTAAGTCAGAAAATTATGAGGTTACAGCAATACTTTGGACAGTTTATGAAAGAAGAACGTTCCTACTAATAACTTAATTTTAAAAAATGACAAAAAGTAATTTTAAAATTATTTTGCAAAAACATTGCTTACTAATAAACAATTAGAATAACTTTTTAACCGTTACTCGTAGAAAAAATATTATTTCATATTTAGAAAGACTGAATTTTTATACACATTTAGAAAGAAAACAATTGTCCTAGGACAATTAGGGACGAAGTTAGCCCCCCCGTTTTTTCAATTCACATTTTCTTGCAAAATAATTTTGCAATATTTACAATTAATTTTTGTCATTTTTTTTGTAGTTAAATTAATAGTGTAAATCTTCTTCTTTCATAAACTACCCACAGTAGTACTGTAACTTCATCATTTTCTGACTTATAGTGTTGCAAAAAATTAATTTGGGATAAACAAAGTAAATAACTTTTAAACTATTTGACCAATTGCTTTGAAATTTATGGTATGATTTAAGCACCAGAAGTCTCAGCATTTGGTTTAATAAGAAGGTTCTAAGTTAATTTTTACACAAGTTAAGAATATTTATAAAAACTCAAAATTTATGATTTATTTTGCAATTTTCTAAGCAACCAATAAAGATGGACATATTCAGCGAACGCCATATTGAAGTTATTTATACGATTTATGAGTTTCTTACTGTCAAATTTGTTTAAAATGCTTAACTTTTTGGTAATAGACGAAAAAAGCGAATATTTACTGTTTTTGATCTTCATTTGTTTATAACTATGTATATCATCAAAATCGGCTTCAGGAAACATATAGGTTATTATTATAGATGTCCATACTACTCAAAAAATTTGATTTCGGCCTGAAGGGGGTTGTGTCACCAACAGGATATTTTTTTCCTTACTTCTCTGAGCTATCTTGCGATCACCTGTGATTACTATTACTTATCGCTGTACAATAATTTATTTCTTCTTGTACTTTGTTTCAAAACTCATATTTTTTTTAATGTTGCATCTTCATCAGGTCCATAACATATAATTAGGTTTGTAATTGTTTCCATTGTACCCATCTATTCTAAGTATACGCTCATTGAAATAGATCCAATTCCTTACTTTATTAACGATATTTTTCTTTACCATGCATGATACGCCTGCACTCTATTTTTCTATTCTACTTCACTGTATATTAGTAAGTTTCGGTTTTCCAATATCGTGGGCCCTCGCTCTCTCTTGTTTTTGTTTCTGTTATATCTACTTACAAGGATAACACATGTTGGTTCATTCATTCAATTTTTCGCCTTTAATTTAAGCGATGGCCCATTTAAATTAGCAGGAATATTCGCAGAATTTCTTACTGATGACAAGATGAAATGAATTAATGTATGGAGATTTAGAGGGATGCGCTTAATGTTAAGTGCAATGAAATTGCTGAATCAGGTATTTGCAGGATAGGTCGAGGGATGTATGCACACAAGTGGGAGTCACTGTCTATTTTAATTTTATATGAGTAAAAACACTTTTATACTCATTAATGAATAGGTGAACGTGGTCTGACAGGGCATATATTTCGAAAAGCAAAAGATTGATTTTTATGAATCTCATAACGAAATTTAAATAAATTATTATTATTATCCAATAGTAGTTTATATGCATAATATGAAATCATAAAAAAAGTTAAAAAAGAAGAGGATATAGAATGAGAGAAAACGAAATAAAGATAATATTCTACGCCAACGACGCGACGCCATAATATTATCTAGCTGAAAATGAACATGACCTACACAGATTAATTAAAGAATCCGAAGACGTATACGAAGACGAAGCTCATATACAACATGGTGATCTAAACAGAGAAAACTAAATCAATGGTGATATCAGCGGAACCGAGACGATGTAAACTGGACGTAAATAACAAAATAATAGAACAAGTGAAGAGTACAGGGGAAAAACCAGGAATGTCACTTTTTCATTAAATTTGGATTTTCTCGTCATGTGGTAGCAAAAACTGAGTACTATCGACTAGGCTATCCATTTAGAACAATAAACAGAAAGATCAGTCTTTATAAATTTGTATCCAGGCGAAGGACCAGGATTGTTCGCACGCCACTGAACAAAAATAAGGAATGTCAGCAATTTTTTGGTGCATTATTAAATTAACAAGTTAATATAGATTCCTATTATATTAAGATTATAGAATAAGAATTGCTAGAATTTTTCTAAGAATCTCCTAAATAGTTTTTAGATATCATAAGAATTAAACCTTAATTGCTGTTTATCTCAATATGTATAAAATGTGACATTCTTTGTTTTTCCCCAGTACTCTTCAAGTGATGGAAACGGAATACTTGGGAGTAAAACTGTCAAGCTACGGAAAAGTGAAAGAAGAAGTACAAAAACATGTGAACATAGCGAGCAGCAGGATGTCTCAACAACACAAGTTAGAGAAACAAATACCTCACAACGGAAACGAAAACCGCTATATATAAAGGATAATGACGTACCAGGATAATGACGTACACAGCGGAAACAAGAGCAGATACTGCGAAAATAAAAATACTGCCGGAAACAGCAAAAATGAAAATCTTACTAAAAATAACAAACCAAACTCTAAAAGACAGAGTAGGAAGTGAGGAAATAGCTATTAAAAAAAATAGAATAGTACGAATAGCAAGAGACAAATCGCCAAATGGAAGAAGATGGAAAATAAAATTATAGTTTAATTTTTTCCATAGTATTTACTATA
This sequence comes from Diabrotica virgifera virgifera, assembly GCF_917563875.1. Lineage (NCBI taxonomy): Eukaryota > Metazoa > Arthropoda > Insecta > Coleoptera > Chrysomelidae > Diabrotica > Diabrotica virgifera. The sequence continues at coordinate 64,330,621 of NC_065450.1, read as the reverse complement.
TTTGAAGTAAAACGCGCCACAAAAGAGTAGGTACCTTTGATAAAGTTTGCAGTTTGAGGCGCTTTTGTGCCGCGTTTTACTTCAAATATAGTAAATACTATGAAAAAACTTTCAAAATAAAACTACATATAATTTTATTTTCCATGGGGGACATGAAAGGAGCCTCTACGTAGATTGTGATCACTTGTGAATACAATCGGGCGTCGCCTGGAAACGAGTAATGTCAGCTAATCCTTTCAACACCGGTGCATCAACAACACAGATGCAATCAGAATCAAAACGGTCTTTATCAAGGCCATTTTTGATGACAACCTCAATTAATATTGAAGGACTATCAGCAGATAAAGAGGACCTATTATCTAATATGTGCAGAGAACATAGTGTCGATGTTCTACTGGTTCAAGAAACCCATAGAGGTACTGCAAGCCGCAGACCAAGGATTCGGGGAATGAAGCTTATACTGGAGAGACCACACGACCAATATGGTAGCGCAGTCTTCGTCAGACCAGATACCGACGTAGCTTCCACATCTCTAACAGATCAAAATGACATCGAGATCATTAGAGTGGAGATAAACTCCTGTACAGTAACGTCAATCTACAAACCACCAAACGCTGGCTTTGCTTTTGAGGAACCGAGTAACTTTCAATCAGAGCAAATCAAATTCGTACTGGGTGACTTCAACTGTCACAGTGTCGCGTGGGGTTATAACGAAACAGATTACAATGGCGAAGAACTAGAAAAATGGGCTGAAAGCATGAACCTAAAACTTATTCACGATCCAAACCAGCCTACGTCGTTCATCAGCGGAAGATGGCGCAAAGGTTACAACCCAGACAATATATTTGTCAGCGACAGAATTGGAGACCAGGTGACAAAAATCGTGGGAAGTGCCCTCCCAAAGACACAGCACAGACCAATAATTTGTCTTCCCAACGCGGCAATCAGGTACGAAATTGTTCCTTTCAAGAGAAGGTTCAACTTTACTAAAGCAAAATGGGAAAAATTCTCTGAAGCATGTGATCAAGAAGTTTCCCAGCTACAACCTTGCCCTGATTCATACAATAAATTTGTAGAAATCGTAAAGCAAGTATCACGGAAATATATCCCTAGAGGTTGTCGAACTGAGTACATAGCGGGGCTCAATGAAGAATCTAAACCCCTACTTAAAAGATATGAACAGCTATATGAAGAAGACCCTTTCTCGGAAGAAACAATACAGGCTGGGGAGGAAATGTTACATGCGATATCCGTCAATAGAACGGAGAGGTGGTGCAAGCTGGTCACGAGTCTGGACATGAAACAAAACAGCAGACGTGCCTGGAAGCTGATTTGGAATCTTGGCAACGATCTCGCTGCTCCGGCAGTCAACATGACAGCAGTCACACCCGATCAGATAGCCCATCGTCTTGTAATGAACAGTAAGACGACATCAAGAAAGAACAAGGTGAGAGCTCAACGGAATATCGACGAAGAAAGAGATGTTCTAGGTGCTTTTTTTGTCTAGAGGAGATGAGAGGCGCGATCCACAAAATGAAAGATAATAAAGTGGCTGGCCTGGACGATATCCGAACGGAACAAATAAAGAACTTTGGGCTAAAAACCGTAGAGTGGCTCGTAAAAGTGATGAATTGCTGCATCCGTACATTACAAATCCCTAAAATCTGGAGGAAAGCTAGAGTGGTAGCCCTCTTAAAACCAGGGAAGGATCCGGCGGATACAAAGAGTTTTAGACCTGCCTCTCTTTTGTGCCACCTTTTCAAGGCATTTGAAAGAGTGATACTGAACCGTATCGCTGAATATGTGGAGACTAAAATTATTCCAGAACAAGCAGGATTCAGACCGGGAAAGTGCTGCTGCAGTCAAATTCTTAATCTCACCCAACATATTGAAGATGGTTTTGAACGGAAAGAAATAACAGGAGTAGCGTTCATAGACCTAACTGCCGCCTATGACACAGTTAACCATCAACGGCTACTCGCAAAACTCTATGAAACCACAAAGGATTTCCGACTAACAAGGTTAGTGAAATGTCTCCTCCAGAATAGAAGCTTCTACGTAACGCTCCAGTCCAAGAACAGTCGGTGGAGGGACCAAAATATGGGCTACCACAGGGAAGTGTCCTCGCGCCGATTCTCTACAACATATACACCAACGACCAACCCATACACCAACAAACAAGGCAATTTATTTACGCTGATGATACAGCTGTGGCAGCTCAGGGAAGAACCTTCAATGAAGTCAAAGTGAAACTGACAGATGCCCTGAGAGACAGCTCTATACTACGATGAAAACCATCTGAAACCCAATCCTACGAAAACCCAGGTATGTGCTTTCCACCTTAGAAACAAGCATGCCCGAAGGCCGCTGGAGGTGGAATGGCGTAGTCAGATGCTGGAACACAACGAGATGCCAAAATACCTTGGCGTATGTCTGGATAGAACTCTGTCTTAACGATACCACTGTCAAGATGTCAAGAAGAAAGTAAGTGCCAGAAATAATATCATCCGCAAGCTAACTAATACAAAATAGGGAGCACAACCATACACTCTTCGCACTTCTGCCGCCTTAGCATTATGTTTTTCGGCCGCGGAGTTTGGAGCACCAGTATGGGCAAACTTTGCTCACGCAAAGAATGTCGACGTGGCTCTAAATGAAACAGTTTGTATAATATCGGGTTGCCTGAAACCGACACCTATCGAAGAGATATACCCCATAGCTGGGATTGCTTCACCACCTATCAGGAGGAAGGTCACGTCAGAGGTAGACCGAAAAAAGCAGGAGACGGACCGAAGACACCCCTTATATGATCACCAATCTCAGCCAAGCAGACTAAGATCTCGGAAAAGCTTCCTGAAAACATTAAGATCCATCCCCGAAACGCCAGAAACGCGCCGAATACACCTATGGCAAGCGTCAGCTACCGCGACACATTTTCCTCCCTCAGAGGAAATGGCTGCTGGACACAATTTACCGTATCCGACTTGGAAAGCGCTAAACAGATTAAGAACCGGCGTTTCACGTTGTGCTAGTAACCTGAAAAAATGGGAATACCAGGAGGACGATACCTGCGACTGCTATCTACTGGCATCTACTATCATGCTCATGCACAGAGATTGAGAGAGACCTGCACAGAAGAAGACTTAATTTTAGCAAATGATAGGGCCATCTATATGGCCAACCATTGGAAATACAGAATTTAAAGTTGTTGGTGTTTCAAACACGGAAAGTAAGTAGTATTTTCCATCAAAATGAAAATACAATTTTGCGCCTCGTAATATTCATATTAGCTCTTTTGTAGTTGGAATATTGTATGCGCCTCTCATTTTTACCGCATTTAGCGGGTTTTTGTTCTTGTAGTTTTTATACATTCTGTCGTGCACAGATTAAAAATATATTTTTAAAACCGCAAAAATACATCGCTGAGTGGGTAGGGAGAAAACCAATTTTTAATCAACCCTTGTTGCTGGCAATAATGGTCAGTCACCTGTTAATTCTACAATGCCAGGAAATGGTTGCCGTTGCCCTTTTGCCGGTTAATTGTTGTTCGTAACTAGAATTGGATCACCTAGAGGATAAAAAACTCAAACGTTCCTGATTCCGAACCTCCCAGTTCAGTAATCTCAACGTGTCATTTATTCGTAAAATATTTATCAAACCCGAACATAGTTTTCCAAAACGTTAAAAGAGATTTAAAAACGTTTTAGGATAGATGGTTTCAAGCGCATTTATACAAGGGGCTGTCGATTAATCACGTGAAGCTCTAAAGGGTGGGAGTGGTCCATAAAAAATCACGAAATATCACAAAGCGGAGGGGATGTAGTAATATCCCAGGCAACCAAATAACGTTTACAAAACGTTGAAAACACATCATAATTATTACCAAACCACGTCAGTTTATCACGTTTTTTTCGGCGTCGAAAGTCACGTGAATTTGTCTCACTACAATTGACGTAATTTTTATCACGTTTTAACCTACGTGACATCAATCACGTAGTTTTTATGTCGTTTTTTAGATTATTTTCAACGAAAACTTTTTTCGTTTATAAATTCGCAAAGTCGGTGTGTTATTGCGTTGCCGCTCCTGCAATATCTAGAGCAAATTTATCGATGGATTCTTATGTAGTTTTGTCTTCTGAATCCAAATCTGAAAACGGCATTTCGATACCTCTAACCGTCTTCGAGACAATCGACCTCAAATTCTAAAATGTTACGTCACAATCCGTTTATTTTCTGCCGACACACTAAACGTCAGCTGAAATCGTTGATAGTAAGTAGGCTAGTTTTTTAATCTGAATTTGTAAGCAAAGCATAGGTTATTTACATTATTTGAGTTTGATACTTCGTGAATGTCAAACTAAATTTTAAATAAAGTATTAATAAAGTATCAATGATATTTGATAGTGAATTTAATTATTATATAAAATAAATACGATGTTCAAAAATACAATTTGAGTATATTTTGAAAGCAATAATTTATTAACAATTTTAAAAAGGTTTATACGAGTATACGGCCTCCCCTTTAATGGGAATACCTAATGATAAATGGACTGTTCCATTTGTTATGAAATGAAAATTGTTATTATAGTCGGTTCGCTAAACTCAGACACAACTGGTTAATAATTATAGTAGGTAATTTTTTTGTTTTTTCCCAATTTTGTCAAAATTGGCAAGATTACTAATTATTTAGTAATTATTAACTATTTAGTAATTATTTTTTTTTGCCAAATTGGTCAAATTACTGACTAAAATCACTAGCCAGTTGTGTCTGAGTTTAGCGAACCTACTATATGAAATATTGTGTGGAATAAAAAAATTATGGTCTGATATGTGCAATTACATCCTTCTAATGGAAAAAAATATTTGAAGATTTTTCTCAAATTATGGATACCAACAACATTTTCATTTATAACTCTTTTATTTTTAATTTGACGAAAAAAAGTTATTCTTAATAAAAAGCTCTTCATGGTGTAAGATTTCTGATTTTTCATCACATATCAAATTTTATTAATTTTATACGTAGACCGGGCAGTATCGTCGCCCCCGCTAGCGAAATTATTCCGATTCGATTTTTTTGCACAATATTACTCAAAAAGAGATCCTTATAACATATCCACAGGGTGTCGGGCGGTGCCGTGGTCGAAAAATTGTTTAAACAATTTTTTTTAAACAAATTCGCAAAAATAATAAAAAAAACCCGAACATAGTTTTCCAAAACGTTAAAAGAGATTTAAAAACGTTTTAGGATAGATGGTTTCAAGCGCATTTATACAAGGGGCTGTCGATTAATCACGTGAAGCTCTAAAGGGTGGAGGGGGGTCCATAAAAAATCACGAAATATCACAAAGGAGAGGGGATGTAGTAATATCCCAGGCAACCAAATAACGTTTACAAAACGTTGAAAACACGTCATAATTATTACCAAACCACGTCAGTTTATCACGTTTTTTTCGGCGTCGAAAGTCACGTGAATTTGTCCCACTACAATTGACGTCATTTTTATCACGTTTTAACCTACATGACATCAATCACGTAGTTTTTATGTCGTTTTTTAGATTATTTTCAACGAAAACTTTTTTCGTTTATAAAATCGCAAAGTCGGTGTGTTATTGCGTTGCCGCTCCTGCAGTATTTAGAGCAAATTTATCGATGGATTCTTATGTAGTTTTGTCTTCTGAATCCAAATCTTAAAACGGCATTTCGATACCTCTAACCGTCTTCGAGATAATCGACCTCAAAGTCTAAAATGTGACGTCACAATCCGTTTATTTTCTGCCGACACACTAAACGTCAGCTGAAATCGTTGATAGTAAGTAGGCTAGTTTTTTAATCTGAATTTGTAAGCAAAGCATAGGTTATTTACATTATTTGAGTTTGACACTTCGTGAATGTCAAACTAAATTTTAAATAAAGTATTAATAAAGTATCAATGATATTTGATAGTGAATTTAATTATTATATAAAATAAATACGATGTTCGAAAATACAATTTGAGTATATTTTGAAAGCAATAATTTATTAACAATTTTAAAAAGGTTTATACAAGTATACGGCCTCCCCTTTAATGGGAATACCTAATGATAAATGGACTGTTCCATTTGTTATGAAATGAAAATTGTTATTATAGTCGGTTCGCTAAACTCAGACACAACTGATTAATAATTTTAGTAGGTAATTTTTTTGTTTTCCCCAATTTTGCCAAAATTGGCAAGATTACTAATTATTTAGTAATTATTAACTATTTAGTAATTATTTTTTTGCCAAATTGGTCAAATTACTGACTAAAATCACTAGCCAGTTGTGTCTGAATTTAGCGAACCGACTATATTAAATATTGTTTGGAATAAAAAAATTATGGTCTGATATGTGCAATTACATCCTTCTAATGGAAAAAAAATATTTGAAGATTTTTCTCAAATTATGGATACCAACAACATTTTCATTTATAACCCTTTTATTTTTAATTTGACGAAGCAAAGTTATTCTTCATAAAAAGCTCTTCATGGTGTAAGATTTCTGATGCAACCATCATATATCAAATTTTATTAATTTTATACGAGGTATATAAAAAATATGAATTTCGATCAAGATTTTTAGTTCATAAAATACCTTTATAGTTCACAACATTTTTTAGAATGATATAATTGCACATTAAAACATAATTTTTAATTCTAAACAACTTTTCATAATAGCAATTTTCCATGTTATGAATTAAAATACGTAAATAAACAAAGTTTTCTTTATGATAATGCTCGCATTTTCAGTTTGTTCATTTTAAGGTTTTAAAAATACACAAAAATTATTCGTATGGGCATTGTTGGTATTGCAGTTGTTCATTTAACTGTTTTAAATTTAGCCCATAGGCTGAAAGTAAAACTAAATGGAAGACTATCTGTCTAAAATGTATAGAATTACAATACCCTCAATGCAACAAATATACAGGGTGTCCCGTGTAGAATTTTCACTTTTTATTTACACTTACTCTGTCAAAACTGAAACAACATATATAAACTAATAAATAATTTATTAACAAATTAATTTAATTAAACTGTATAACATATAGTAATTACTAGTTCATTAACAGAAAATAAACACCAAAACAAAACAAACAACATAACCTCAAACAGTTTTCAAGAAGAACTATTGCATTCAATTGAACTAACTCACTTGAGAAAAATTAACAAAAATCTCTTAATTAACACGTTTCTTCAACTAAATAACTAAATAGAAAGTCTTATTTTACCACACAAAGCATGTAAACAATAAATGAAAAAGTTCTTACGGAAATTGTTTGGAGTCATAACTTTAACGTCATTAATCTTACGTATTTAAAATCACATACAAAAGACGTTTCTACGACGTAATGTTCAAACACGAGTATATATTCAACCAAAAGCTGACGTTTCCTCGACGGTATTGACGTCACTTGGTTGCCTGGGATATCACGTGTATTTATATTTTCGGCAAACGCGCGATATTTAACCGAAAAGTGGCGTATAGTTATTGTACGTATAGTTATTGTATTGGATTTGGTTATTGTACGTATAGTTATTGTTTCCATTGCATTCTTTGGGAACGCTCCGTTATACCTCCTTACCCGATTTTGCAGTCGTCTACATATTCCAAAGCCTCAAAAGCATGATGACAAGACGTTTGATCCATTTCTTGTTATCTGTGTCGGTCTCTTGAAATGACTCCAACTCCAACGTATAAAGGCTTCGACAAATTGATTTATGACCTGCTATGCGCCACCCTCCAGAAGGATCGGCAGATACTTTTGGAAAGGACATGCCAGCGATGTGTATTGTATTTGTATACAAAGAAAAAAGCTAAAGCACATGTGAATTCTTTGATGTTCTTCTGATCGCTGTTAATAGTTTTTCTCTCTTCAAGATAGTCGATAAATATTATACGAATTTCAAGATACTAATGCCATAACCTTGCTAGCGGACTATTGCGTCTTTCCATGCTTTGGAGTTGGTTCATCACGTGCAGTCCACTCGGCTGACTGTCGATTGGACTCCGGTGTGAAATTGTGAAGCCATGTTTCATCCATTGTAACATATCGATGTAAAAATTCGGTTTTATTACGACTGAACAGCTTCAAACATTTCTACGGATCATCAATTCGTTGTTGTTAATGGACGCTTGTGAGATCTGGCGGCACTGACTTTTCACAAAGCTTTCGCATAACTAAATATTCATGCAAAATATATCCACCAGGTCCCTTTAATATTTTAAGAGTTTCACGTATCTTGAACAACTTCACTTTACGGTCATTCGAAATGAACGGCCTTTTGACCGGAAATGTAGTAGAGGAAATGAAGCTGAAAAATGGCAAAACCTCGCAATTTTTTCGTCCAGCAACGATTTGTCCAAAATTTGGGATTAGGCTCATTACACCCTCTAGTTCATTTTCTATATTGAGCAGTTGTACGCTTTTGGTTTTTAAGGGTGAAAACTACCCCTAATTCTAAAAAATTATAAAATAACATTTTAAACTTTAATATTGTCAACATTTGGTTCTTATTAGTTACATAATGATTGTTTTATGCTTTAAGATATACTATCATAATATTTCAACCCTAAAAACCAACCTTGTTGGAGCTATATATAAAAAATTTACTTATCCTAAAAGAATAATTTTGGCTTGCATCGATTTACATAAAAATTTGGGATTAGGATCATCTCACCCTGTACTTCATATTCTAACATGCTTAAGGGCGTTGATTATATTTAGGGGTGTAAACTACATCTTATTGTTATAAATTATATAAAAACATTGTAAACTTTAATATGGGTAAAATTTGGTTTTGATTGGTTAAATAATGATTGTTTTATATTTTAGCATATAATATCAAAATATTTTAACCCTTACAAACCACCCTTAATAACATGACAGTTTTTATAAGTTGATATTATAATAGATCTATACAGAAAAAAAGTAGAATTAAAGAATTACAAAAACATTTATTTACACAAAAATACGAATTTACAAATATGTACAAATACAAATACAAATAGTTTTTTAGTCATCTTCCAGTATACGAACCGGTTCTGTGGTATTATACATACATTGAAAATTATTCATAAGCGGACCATTCGAATTTTTCGAAAAAAAAAATTCGTTTTATAAACATAGCTCCTTCATTTTTGGCGATAAAAAGTGTTTTTAAAAATGAGTTTGTAGGATTTTTGAAGAGTTATAAGACTCTGTAAACTAAATTCAGTAAGATTCCGTAGTTTTTAATTAGGGTGGGTTTAAAGGGCTCGAATAAGGAGGTGTTTGCTCGTAAATAGAGGTTTTAAACAGCTATTTCTCGCTAACTGTTCACTGTAATGAAAATCTATGCACAACGGAATTTTAGTTATTGAAAAAGAACAATTTAGTAGTTTATCATTTTTTCATATCTCCAGTATTTTCGGAGATATTTTGAAGTAAAAGGTGAAAAATGGAAAATTACAAAAAATTAATTTTTCTTTGAACTCCAGTTTTTCTAAAAGTAGGCCTTTTAAATAGGTCAAACTTCTTGGGTGTATTGATAATACAAATATAAAAGGAATTACAGAAAGTTGAAGGCCAATTTTTAATTAGGAGGGTAGTTAGGGGGTTTGATTTCACTGATTTTTTCATAGAGAAAAGCAGGTACGGACCTTTTATTGATCATAAGTCGCTTAATTTTCAGGCTAGAAACTTTTTATTATTATTCTTTCAAAGGCCTAACTGTATACTTGAAAAAAGATTATTAGAGTTTTCCTCGAAAAATGCAAAGTTTATCCGTTATTTTACGTTGAATATTTCAAATTATGCATTTGACGAAAAAAGCAACTTTTAACATGCCGTATCTCGGTTTGTATTAGTCGTAAAGATACTACAGAAAAAGAATTTGGTTTGTGTTACTAAAAGATACAATTTTCATATCCACAGTTTTTTTGATTAAATGCATATTTTTTGAGGTATTCTCAAAAAACGCTCTAAAAAAGTCAATTTTTTAATCGAAAAACTGTTACTTTTAAGCGCGAATAACTCGAAAAATATTAGTTTTACGAAGAAAACGTAAAAAACATTTTTTTCTTAGAATTACTTTTTACATCGATTTACATGGTTAAAATGTAATAAAAAATTCCCGCCCCCGAGATGGGGTGGCGACCACCCCCAAGGTTTTAGCGTACAGCGGCTTGATATGGAAATGATCCTTGGACTACCTTCTGTGAAAATTTCAAGTAAATGCTGGACGAAAAAATTGCGAGCCAAAATGCTTCATTTCCTCGACTAATGGTATAAAATCCAAAAATATACGTTTGTTCTCATGTTGCTGCACTTCGACAAATATATCGCTGATACTATTTCGATGATTTTAAAACGGTACTTCCGGTTGCAATTCTAAAACTAAAAGTTCGAGGTCAAATTTATCTTTAGGGTCATCTTTAATAGGTACCATCCTTGAGTTATAAGCTTTCATTCGACACCTTAATTTGTCATTATATCTGTATTAATAACGAAGGAGTTATATTCGCGAAGAGACGGACAGACATACAGACAGTCATGTAACCAGAAGTATATATTTGGTCTCGTCTTGCTAAGTTGCGTCAAATATTATATCGCTTGTATTATTTCAGCTACTTTAAAACAGTACTTCCGATTACAATTTTAAAACTGGAAGCCCTAGGTCAAATTTCTCGCATTTATTGCGTTATAAGCTTTTATTCGACACCTCATTTGTCATTCTACCTGCTACCTATAATGATGGAGGAGTTGTGTTTACGGACGGACGGACAGACGGACGTGGATAATTCAACGTTTTCACATTTTTTTCACAATTTTGTTGAAAACAATAAATTATAGAGAAGTATCTAATACAATAATTATTATAAAAACAATATTGATTTAAAGTGTTTTTTAGTTTTCTAAAATGTCTATTACAAAAAAAGGAGAATGTCACCAAAACAGTTTGGTATTCCATTATATTTTTTGTTAATACCTGTGTATCAATCCACATTCCCTGTTATACCTAATGATTTTTCATTGTGTAAACAAGAAATATAAGTTACAAATGATAATAATCAAAACATCATTACAGGTACTGGGAATATCTATTTAATGACTGGAATTTTCCGCTAGGTACATTACATATTGTAGCGTTTTACATGTCTGCTTTAATGGGATGAAGGATAAGATTAACTATATAGATACTTTGGGTCGAAATGGGGCTAGTAGAAGGAACAGACACATAAAGCTTCATGCATACGGCAGCTCATTTTTTTTGTGCGGTGGCAGGTCGTGGAATCGTTAGGGGGGGTAAGAGGGTTTAAAGAAGACTAACTACCTTATCCAAATAAGCAAAGGATACTTACACAGACCTGAGGACTTTCCTACTACTTAAATAAATTTGGACGCCGTTTGAAAAATCCTCAAATTCACATATCGAGTACTTACTGGACATATTCCGTACTCATGGGAACCAATTTAGGGACATTCATCTTAGATTCCTCGTTGGGTCAAACTGGGCTATTATTGACCATCCTATGGCTTCTATGCCATTTCTTTTTCTCTACTCTAAAACTTATTTCGTTTGTATTAGACATCTGGTTAATAACTCTCCAATAAAGGTTACAGAAATAAAGATAGGTACATTTTATAATGTTTATTCAAACCTTTAGACCTTATTATTTTTACTTTGAGAATAAACATATTCTCAAACAAGAAATGAATAATAAAAACAAATATATGATTTTACAATCCTTAACCTTATTTTTAGCAGTGTATCTCTAAACAAAAATTTGATTTATGGCTGTCAAAAGTCACTGCCATTTTATTTACTTTACATAAAACTTTCCATTAGTTACCATGTAGAAAACAAACCATTTAAATATTTAAAACCTTTACCAAATTTATATCCACTTGGAATTTCATTAAAATAAACATTATTTCATACCTTTATTTTTAAAACAAAATCTAATCGTCACTTCGCACATAACCAAAATTTTCCATTCAAGAAGGGCGGGGAGGGAAGACATTCAATTTTAACCAAACAGGAAACAGTTGATACCAAATAACATATCATCGGGGTACTTCAATACAGGAATTCTTACAGGAACAGGAACAAATCCATAACATCATCACAAAAACAGGAAAAGACAGGAACCACGCACTTTTCTACCGGCAAACCAAACTGCATCACAATAATACTGTTTCACATGAATATATCCAACGTAATGCTGTGAAACTTTGCACCAATATTCCTTAATATTTATAGGACAAATTGCAAGTCCTTTTCTTCGTTTACCATAACGAAAAAAGCCATTTCCAAGTCTGCAAGTGCGATTCTCTGCGAGTCTGTTGAGTTCTACCATGGTTCTACCAGAAAAATATGTTCAACCTTCAAACATACTTTTAGAACTAAACTTTCCTCATCACCTTTCTCAGTGAGAGACGCTCACGCGTCAAGCCGATCATTATTTCGGCTGAAGACAATTGACCAATCGGCGGAGAGAACTCAACGATCTTTCAAAATTCACACCAATAATACTAAAAGATGCTTCGCGCTTAAAGCTTTTTAAGGAAATATACCAGAACTTTTCAAGGAATTATCTACGCAGTTAATAAATGCGTACACAAATAAATAGGAATTTTCCTAAGTTTTACAATGTTGTGAAATACTGAAATATTTCCAACAGGAACGGCTTAGGAAATTTTAATGATATATAAACTCGCAAAATGAATTAGAAAAATAAATATTTTTCTTGGGATAGGATATAAAATTAATGGATACTATTTACAAAACATTGTAGCAGAAATCCATCTGCTACAATGTAATTACTACAATATATCAGCTTATTTTTAAAGTGTCTTATAAAATTTAATACTTTCTCTATACAATCAAAATGTTGATTTTAAACCCTACGCCCCCCCCTTAAGGATAGCTTTAACACAAAGTCAGGCAACATGGTAATTTCTCGGAAACCGCTAGAACAATTTTTATATATTTTGGTGGGTAAGGGTCTTCTAATGCGGCCGATAGTATAGTGGTGATTAAATTGTTGTCAAGTCTTCCGTTTTTTCTGGAGATCTAAAGAACTTTCTTATTTCAAATAGAACACCCTGTATATTTTTTGCGGATTGAAGTCCTTAAGACATACTGCTTATATTTCCTATACCTAAATGCCATTTGCCTTTAAATTATAAAAACTCAATATTTTTCGGCTCGGGTAGACATTATTTTAGGTTCTTTGGATCATTGGGAATATGGATTGAACTTGAATTTTTTGAAACGTCATTTTTTGATTTTTTTCAGTTTTAAATTGTTTATAACTCGGAAACGATTAACTTTAGAGGGAAATTACACAAGATCTTTTTTTTTTCAAATGATCCAAAGAACCTAAAATAATTTCTACCCAAGCTGAAAAAAGAATGTGTGTGAATTGTACGCACGTAAGAAGTTATACTTCTATTATAATATAATTTCAACGAAATAAATATACCTACTTAACAGTTACAATACAAAAAAATTAACAATAATTACCAAAAATGAACCAAAACTTAACAATGCCAAATATTAAAAGAAAAAAAGAAAAAAGTATGAATCGTCCGGGATTTGAACCCGCAATCTCGCGATTTTTTTATCTCTGGTCCAATGCTCTACCAACAAGGCCATCAAGCCGCATGCAACTTACCTTTCAGATATACATAATTATACATCACGGTGACAAGTGAAATATAAAAATAGATGTTTTATTATTTTACGCCCAAGGAAGACAAATCCAAAGACACAAAATTATAATAAAAAACCTTTTAAACCACCTTTTTCAAATTGCGCAAGTTGTATTATTAATATTAATGTTAATAAATGAAATATAAATATTTTGACGTTTCACAATTTGACAATTCACTTTTAACTGCAGTGCCTTAAAAATTTTAAAGCACTAGTGCCTTAAAGTAGCATTTTTAACGCTCCTATGGAGTCCTAAAAATTGCATTTTTAACACGTTTGTAGAAAAATATATTTAAAAACACTAATATATTCTTTCCACACCTTTTCTGGACTGATACATACATAAATTAAAACATTTTGAAGTATAACTTCAAAAACATAATATGAAAACTATTTAAAAAGGCAGTATAACTATTAATAATTAACCTTTTTTGTTTCTTCTCCCACAAATTTTAAAACGCAACTATACTATTGGCCGCATTAGAAGACCCACCAAAATCTATAAAAATCGTTCGAGCTGTTTCCGAGAAATTACCGTGTTGTCAGACTTTTTCGCAACCCTGTATGTGGATAGGCAACCCATGCAAGTCGCATTTGTCTATGTATGAAAGTTAATAAAAAAATGTTTCATCCGGTAAACAGATGGGTGAAGATCGAGCTAGATTCGAATCCCGTACTATTAGGCACATCTTTACGGGGCTCATTAACCTCTTCGCAATAACCTGCATTTTATTTCTTTTTGGCTATTTTTTCTAATATACTAAAATTTAAAATGTAAAATTCTTTCTCATTCGTATTGCGGATTTTTTCAATACTTAATTTTATCTATTTATTCTAATAATAAATCCAGGGAAAGTTTCCACAAGAGATACCTTCAACCTACATTACATGCACCCACTCGGGGACAGTTCGTTGGGTCAGAATTTCAATCGATCCTGCCTTTACATAATCGAAATGTCACATATTGCACTCCTGTTAAATTTCCGGAAAATCATGTTTGATCGTGATTATTTGCAAATCTCTTATTAGTTAGTCGTACTGTAATTGTAACAATGGAATGGGAAATGGTCTATCGATTCTATGTAAAGTTAGTTATATGTAACTGTGTAACAGTGCTAGAGAATGTCATCGAAATATTGTAAAGTATTTTTTTTTTTCAAGTTATACTTCTTTAGGCGCGTTGGTAGTAAATTTATATGTGCGCGAATTCATCACAAGTCTTGGTCCTGGGCGCAGCTGAAACGTTAAACGTGCTCTAATTGGGTAATTAAAATGACCTGTCAATAATTGTTCAATATGTCGGTTATGGGTAGTGATGTAAAATTTCCGGGAAGATTCAAACCCCGGAAAGTTTCCGGAAACTTTCCGGGAATATTGGAAATTTTCGGAAACTTATGGAAATATTGCATTTTTATTAAAATTATTATAATAAATTATACAAATCAGTAGTTAGCTTTACTTATTGTTGTGGTCTTACGACTACAGAAAAAATCTGTTAAAAATTAAATGTCCAAAAATACTAAAAATTTATTTAACTGAATTTAAAAAATACTCTGAATATTTGTTATTAGTCATTATAATTTAAAAATAAAAAGTGATTTTATTTAAAAAATATATTAAAATGCAGCTATACACTGCATAGCTAATATGCTCTTCACCAGTGAGGCTTTGCCCTGTTAAAGAAGAATCAAGTAAGTTTGCAGCATAGTGCACAGGCTTCACTGCCATTTTTTTCTAATTTAGATAAGCATTCCTTTTCGTCAGACTTACTGATTGGAAGTAATGGAAGATTCTATAGGTAAAAATATTTTCTGTATCCTTAAATGGCTCGACAACCTGGGATATTTTAAACATGTTGCCTTCCTTAAATATAAAGTACCTAATCCATTTCACAATTGGTGTTAGAACAACTGCTACTTTTTGCAACTTTATCCAAAATATTTCGTCATCCAGACAGCTCTGTTTAAAATTTCGTGAAAATTTTAAATTTTCTTCCTCTATGACCATAAGTATCGGTAAAGCACTTAGACGCAATAATGCTATATTAATAAAACTTTATTTATACAATTAAGGATTGAACCTCATCTAGTTTTTACAAGAAGTTTTAATGACTTTAATCAAAACAAGAAGTTTATTGCAGTTTTGAATTTTTTGTTATTATTTATTATTTTTCTTTTGAAATATTCCCATGCATTATACCTATACTACAATCACAATAAAAATTCACTAGAAATAAACAAACAAAGACACAATGAATGTTCGAGAAGGACTTTGATGATTTGGAAAATCATGATTTACAATATTTATGTACATTGTAAATCCCAAATCATGATTTGCAAAGTTTATACATTGTAAATCATGATTCGGCAGTACTCCTCTTAACATTCACCGTGTCTTAGTTTGTTTATTTCTAGTGCATCTTTATTGTGATTTTAGTATAGTTTAATCATTTTTAGTATACACATAATGAAGGTACCTAATGATCAAAACAATGTTCCACTTAGCAGTGGTATAGGTTCGCCGGCTTGTGAATTAAATAGCGCTACTTCCATGTAAATTCAAATTACGTCACTGACTCTTATTTCCTAAAGGCTCTTGGAAATATTCTCAAAAGTTCTCGGAAATATTGTGGAAAGTTCTCGGAAACATTCTTGAAAATTCTCGGAAATATTCTCGAGAATTTTCCATTGAAAGTTTCCGGGAATATTCGCGGTCAGTAGAATATTTCCATTTTTTATAGGCGAATATTCTCGGAAACTTTCCAATGTTCGCGAATATTCGCTTGGAAATATTCTCGACTCACATCACTAGTTATGGGTAAACAAATGTTGTGTATATTAGTTTTTATTGCTGTGAGGACAGAAACAAAAGCAAGTTTAAAATTGTAGTGACTTTTTAAATAGTTTTTAAAACCAACAGGTACGTAATTGTAAATGTTTCAGCATTGTAATAAAAAATTACATAAGTAAGTACCTATTTGGAAAATGTAAAATGTAAGTACCTACCCTGTAGGTAATGCTTTGATTTACATAATTTGATTAACAAAATTTCAACCAATCTTCATCTAATATATTGTTTTCTTACTCTATGTATGTTTTGTTGTATTTTAATATTTTAATTCCACAAAAATTAAACTAATTTGATTAAATTCAGAACTGTCAAAATGTTTAAAACGTGCAGTTGGTCTATCTTCCCACATGACGGGCGCAGCTAAATGCTAAGGCGCTTTGATTTCAAACCAAATCATTCTAATACACTGGGGTGCAAAATTACCTGGACACCTTAAAACTGGGTAATTTGTGATGTCTCAAATTTCCTGAACATGCTGTCCGATTTAAGAGATTTTTTAATATATTATAGCCTTATTCTTTAGCAATATCACTTTTATAGTATTGTTGCTAAACAGTTAAATTTTCATTGTTTACCGGATGTACCAATCAAACTGTGTTTTTTTCTCAACGTTCGCATCACCCTGTGGAATATTCTAGCATTTATAAAATACTGAAATTAAAATCCAACTATAGCCTCATGTTTACTCAACATTTTGTTTTTTTATTCATTCGGTTATGTTGGATAATAAAAAAGTTAGGTACTGTAACAACTAGCCATGTTTTTCATCAGTACAGGGTGATTTTAAATAAGTATGGCAAACTTTAAGGGGTAATTCTGCATGAAAACATAATGACAGTTTGTTTATAAACGGTATGCCCGCAAATGCTTCGTTTACGAGATAGGGGGTGTTGAAATATTTCTTACAAACTGAGGATTTATTTATTGCTTTAAAACCGGTTGAGATATGCAAATGCAATTTGCTGGGTTTTAAGACGTAGTTATTGTACATTTTTTCACGTACAAGTAAGAATATAATATTCACCATTAGCGCGCATACGGGTAATATGACGGCTCATATTACCCATATGCGCGCCAATGGTGAATATTAAATTTTTACTTGTACGTGAAAAAATGTAAAATAACTACATCTTAAAACCCACCAAATTTCATTAGCATCTCTCAACCGTTTAAAGCAATAATTAAATCGTCAGTTGGTAAGAAAAATTTTAACACCCACTATCACAGAAACGAAGCATTTGCGGACATAAGTTTATAAAGCAAATTGTCATTATTTTTTCATGTAGAATTACCCCTTGAAGTTTGCCATTCTTATTTAACAACACCCTGTATTGATGAAAAAACATAACTAATTATTCAAGTACCTAACTTTTTTTACGGTCCAACATAAGCAAATGAATCAAAAAACAGAATGTTGAGAAAACATGAGGCTATAGTTGGGTTTTAATTTGAGTACTTTATAAATGCTAGAATATTCCACAGGGTGATGCGAAGTTTGAGAAAAACACAGTTTCATTGGTACACCCGGTATACAATGAAAATTTACCTGTTTAGCAACAATATTATTACAGCGATATTGTTAAAGAATAAAGTTATAACATATTAAAAAATCACTTAAATCGGACAACAGGTTTAGAAAATTCGAGACATCAAAAATGACCCATTTTTAAGGTATCCGGTTAATTTTGCACCCTAGTGTAGAAGCGGGTTCGATACCCGATGCAAATTTTTCTTTTTTTATTTTTTTATACATTTTATGAGTTTAATATCTAAATAATATATAAATGCACTGTTTAAAGTATAATAATTTCGCTGAAATCGTATAATAGATATATAACTTCTTTCGTGCGTACAAGTACACACACATTATTTTTTTTAAGTAATTTGATACACAGGGTGTAATAAAAAGGAAGGTCATAAATTAAATCACATATTCTGGGAAAAAAAGTTACAGTCCTTTGAAGTCACAAAATGAAAATCGATTTTTTCCAATATATCGAAAACTATTAAAGATTTTTTATTGAAAATGAACATATGGCTTTTTTATGGCAGGAACATTAAAAAGATAACAATGAAATTTGTGCACCCCATAAAAATTGTATGGGGGTTTTGTTCTCCGCAAATATTTGTGTGCGTTCCAATTAAATTATTATTGTGGTATCGTTAAGTGAGGCTACTTTGTGACACTGTGGCTACTTTGTGACAGTGGCCTCTAAAGTTGAACTTATTAACTTGGCGGAGCCATTAGAAATGCTGGAATAGTTAAAATGTTTTATTTCAATAGTAGACTATGTGCGCTATCTAGGGAACAATAACCAAAGTTCTTAATGCAACTTCGTTCGTCATGCCACAGCTGATTTGGTCATCGTCAAAACAGGTGATTTTAGTTTGGCGCACAAACTTTGACTTTTGAAGAAGAATTTTTAGAAGATATTTCTACCAAAGTAAATTTATATTTTAACACAATATGTTGCTTCCATTTAACATTAAAATGGCTGTACAAAATGTACGGGTGTTTCTTTGAGCCACAGTTAGAATTCCGTATAAATATCGCAGAAAAACTTAAAGGCCGCGTCTCACCATCAAATAATTTGATCAAACAGTTTGAGCAAACTCCGGAAGTACGTCAAAGTGACGTCACAATTGCAGTTTTTTGAAATTCTAAAAATCTGTGCTCTCACTATCAGTCTAGTTTGATTAAATTTTTTGTATTGAGTTGTCAACTTACTTGTACTTTATTTAAAATTAAAATTTTTCATTATTATCCACAATGAACACTCAGGATGTGACGTCACTAACTGTCATTTTCAGTTTGCTCAAACCAGTTTGATCAAATTATTTGATGGTGGGACGAGGCCTTAAGGCTCACAAAGAAACCCCCACCCATGGGGCGACTTTGTGACAACTTTTTTTGGCATTTTCTTGATTTCTATAGCATATAGCGCATTATAGTTTTCAATGAACATAGAGGAAAGATTGAGCTTTCAGCTGATATTTTTAAAATTATAATAAACCGTAAGTGTATGTACTACGAGTATATCTTCACAAAACCTAAAAAGCCTCACTTTACGGTACACAGTGTTTGAACACAATGTATAGATAGATTCAATTGACCATTTTTGGTCCCAGAATATATGATTTAATTTATGACCTGTCTTTTTGTTACACCCTGTATACAGAGTGAGGCAAATAAAGGGCCTATTGGAAATATCTCGAGAACTAAAGGCAACAGAATCATGAAAATTGGAATAAAGGGGTTTTGAAAGATGATCTATTAAATGAAAATATTTTCATCTCTTTGCAACTTCCGGTTATACCGGAAGTTGCATATAACTTCGTTTTTTTAAATGGGACACCTTTATATTTTTACATTTTTGGATTCTCTTCGATGTCTTCTTTCTTAAAATATGAGGTTTTGTAATATTATACATGGTATTTTAAAAGATAATTACGTTTTTTTATTAATTTCGTAGCAACATTCACACCCTGTAGAATTGTAATAGTGTGACATCTAAAACTCTACTTACGTTCAAATGATTTTTAATATACTCTACTATTGTTAAGAATCGTTAGTAGGTATAGCTAAATTTTTAATTTTAGTATACAGGGTTGGTCGAAACTCGGAATGAGTATTTTCTGAGTTTTCTTAAATGGAACACCCTGTATTTTAGTATTGTAATGAAATGATATTTTATGGTACTTTTTTATTTCTTAAGCATTCCCTATATCTAACTGCTTTAATTTGTGCTTAATTGTTAATCGCACCAACAATTTTAACTACGTAGGTATTTTGATAGCTAAACCATTATTGGTAATTTTAAGGACCAGTCTGGATTAATATGTATTTATTTCAGAAAAATTATTTGGGATTGAATATTTTTACGGCCAAACTAATAAAATTTTACGTATTTTTTGTTGCAATTAATGTTTAGATTGAATCACCAATAACTCACAAATTAAAGCAGTTAGGTATAGGGAATGCTTAAGAAATAAAAAAGTACCATACAATATCAATTCACTACAATACAAAAATGCAGGGTATTCCATTTAAGAAAACTCAGAAAATACTCATTCCGAGTTTCGACCAACCCTGTATACTAAAATTAAAAATTTAACTATACTAATGATTCTTAACAATAGTAGAGTATATTAAAAATCATTTAAACGTAAGTAGAGTTTTAGATGTAAAACTACTACAATTCTACAGGGTGTGAATGTTGCTCCGAAATTAATAAAAAAAACGTAATTATCTTTTAAAATAGCCTGTATAATATTACAAAACCTTATATTTTAAGAAAGAAGACATCGAAGAGAATCCAAAAATGTAAAAATGTACAGGGTGTCCCATTTAAAAAAACGAAGTTATAAGCAACTTCCGGTATAACCGGAAGTTGCAAAGAGATGAAAATATTTTCATTTAATAGATCATCCTTCAAAACCCCTTTATTCCAATTTTCATGATTCTGTTGCCTTTAGTTCTCGATATATTTCTAATAGGCCAGTTATCTGCCTCACCCTATATACGTCTGATATTTACTAAATTCATATTTTGTAATAAATCCGTGCTGATTTCGATACAAAAGCAAACTTGTAAATAGAGTTTATGTATTACACCCGGTAGTAAACACAAACACATTGTCCGTAACATTTCGAACACACATAACTAGTTTAGTGTCAGCACGAAACCCCCAACCGCATATCCCCAATTGGCCAAATCTACAGGTGGCACTGCCTTTGCTCCCGCTATGAATAACATCTACAACCTGGGATACGGGATACACAGTGTCAGTTTGTAAATCGTAGAGGTGAGAGATGCTATATAGGTAGTATTTTATAGGTAGATCTGTAAGAGATAGTTACTACTTATAGTTTGTTTATTCCACGAATTTAGCTGGATGAGTGAAATCATACTCCTCATTTCCTCAAATTTCTTTGAGAAAATCTTGGTCAAAGGATATATACCAAAAAGAAAATATAAAGTAGTTTATAGAAGAAACCAAAAAACCCCAAGTACGTTATTGGCATTGACGAACTACTGCAAGAACATGGGTACTAGGTTTTACTACTTTTCTATACAGTGAGCACGTAAAGGTTGGAATAAATTCATTTTCTCGAGAATGGACAATTTTAAAAAAAAATCCCGAAACAGGTCGATTTTTATTTTTAAATTACGACTTTTTGGCATATATATAATACTAGTGACGTCACCCATTTGGGAGTAATGGCGTCATCGATGATTTTTTTATGAGGTTAGGGGTCGTGTCATAGCTCATTTGAAAGGTAATTCAATTCTATATTCAGTAATATAAATATTAACATAATTATTTATACAGGGTGTCCAAAAAAATTTTTTTGAATTAAATTTATTGACATAAAAAGAAGAACCTGTGTAATTTATTTAATTCGAAATACATTTTACTGCTATCCTAAAACAGGAAAAAATGTTTGTTTGACAAATAAATATTGTTTTTTGTAAATTCAATATTAAAGCAGCCACCCACCTGCCTCTTGACAATTTGAGCATTTAATTTAAGCGAAAAGCAATGATTTTTTTTCAGTAAAACATTTTTTTCTGTTTTCTGAGATCAGTCAAATGTATTTTGAATTAAATAAATTACACATATTCTTCTTTTTATGTCAATAAATTTAATTCAAAAATTTTTTTTCGACACCCTGTATAAATAGTTTTGTTAATGTTTATATTACTGAATAGAGAATTAAATTACCTTTCAAATGAGCTATCACACGACCCCTATTCTTATTTAAAAAAATCTTCGATGACGCCATTACTCCCAAATGGGTGACGTCACTAGTATTATATATATATATATATATATATATATATATATATATATATATATATATATATATATATATATATATATATATATATGCCAAAAAGTCGTAATTTAAAAATAAAAATTGACCTGTTTCGGGATTTTTTTTCCAAAATCATCCATTTTCGAGAAAATGAATTTATTCCAACCTTTACGTGCTCAGTGTATATCACTACCAGTACCTATAACTGTGGTTCATTACAACTATTCAACAAAGTGACCATAGCCATTATGATATTCAACCTCCGATAGGCGAGGAAACTTTAAGAAGAAGTACATACAATCCGATAGAGTTGGTCTGGGGTACCTTGCTCAGTACCATGATAATCACATTGGAAAAAATAAACGTGGAGAGACAGAACTCAAAAAATTATAGAACGATATTCGAAGTGAAGCAACACCTAAAGTTTGGTTTGGTGGTATAAATCACACAAAAAACATATCACGTACGTCGACAAGAAAGCACTAGACATAGATCCAACAGATTTAATTTAACAGCTCCCCTGTGAGCATCCTCGACAACCAGAGGCAAAGCGGCCTCTTCAATTATGGTAGTATTTATAAACTATATTTGCTACATATTCCTAAGATTAGATTCTGTCCAGTTCCAAAAAACATTCTCGATTCCTTTACGGCAGTGGATTCAATATAGATTTTGTCGAAAGTCTCCTCTATATCCAAAAAGGATTACAGCATCACGTCTCTATACTATATTCAGTTGTGTTTTCCACTTTTTCTCCCAGTCTATTGAGTGCTGTCATGGTTGAATTTGCTGCTGTATTGTTCTTGATGTATTTAGCCCGATCAAAGAACAATCTGACCCCAAAAAAAGGAATAGGTAGTTGAAATTGTCTATTATTATATAAGAAAAAGTTTACAATTCTACATCCCCTCGGGGGAGAAAAGTATTTTCTCGGGAGTGAAAAAATATACGTTCAAAATAGGCTCGGAATTGGACAAAATGACTAATTCTAAGCAACTTTTGTTCTATAGAGTTTTTTCGCTAAGTCAATACAACTTGTACTTTTCGAGTTATTTGCGAGTGAATATGGTCATTTTTAATAAAAAAAAGCATGTTTTTGGACGGTTTTTCGGAGATAACTCAAAAAGTAAGTATTTTATCGAAAAAAATATTTTTAGCAAAAATATAGCTTATAAAAAATTGAGAAAAAAATGGTGTATGCCTGAGGTCTGTAGAACCAGTAGAAGCGGAGTTGTAGCTAATGAAAAGTAGGGTCTTCTTCGTCAAATTCCAAATCGAATATTTCAATGTGAAATAACTCAAAAACGGAGTTATTTTCGGGGAAAATTCATTTTAACTTTTTTAAAGTGTTTAAAAAAGGTTTATTTTTGTTATTTAAAAAAAAACGTCTAACATTAAAAGTAAGTCAGTTACGGTCAAAATATTGTTGGTCCCTTTTATTTTTTGGTAGAAAAAATCGCGAAAATCACCCCCTAATTAGCATCAAAAATAAATTTTACCATTACCACTTGACAAGTTGCTTTGCTTATGTATTATTTATATGATCTGTATTTTCGACAATTTTTGTCGAACAAGAAAACAAAAAATCAAAAATATTCAGAAAAGCAAAATGAGCATTTTATTACTCTTTGAAATTTTTGGTATTACTAATAATTTTTAAGTTAATTCCATAAAAATTTCCATTTTTTTCAAAATTAAAAAAAAAAGTTTTATTTTAAACCCAGTTTTTTTTTCAAAAAGAACCACTTTGAACCAATGAAACTTATAGATAATATAAAAAATACATAAGATAAGGAACTTGTGAAGCGGTAACGATTGATTTTATTTAAGAAGCTAATTAGGGGCGATTTTCCCGATTTTTGTAGCAAAAAATAAAAAAGATCAGCAATATTTTGAGCGTAACTCACTTACTTTTAATGTTAAAAGTTTTTTTTTTAAACAAAAATAAACATAAACACTTTAAAAAAGTTGTAATGAATTTTCCCCGAAAAGAGCTCCGTTTTTGGGTTATTTCAAATTGAAATATTCAATTTGGAATTTGACGAAGAAGAACCTAATTTTCATTGGCCACAAATCTGCTTATACTGGGTCTACAGATCTCATGCATACACCATTTTTTTTTTTTCAGTTTGTTATAAGCTATATTTTTGCTAAGAATATTTTTTTCGCTAAAATACTTACTTTTTGAGTTATCTGCGAAAAACCGCCCAAAAACATTTTTTTTTTTTGTTGAAAAAGGATATATTCACTCGCAAATAACTCGAAAAGTATTAACTTAGTGAAAAAACTTTATCGAACAAAAGTTACTTAGAAATTAGTCATTTTTTACTATTTCGGACTTATTTTGAAAGTATATTTTTTCACCCCCGAGAAAATATTTTTCACCCCGTATTTCCCAATTTTTGTAAAATGGAGGGGATGTAGAATTGTAAACTTTTTCTTATATAATAATAGACGATTTCATCTACCTATTTCCAAATTTTCATCCTTTCTTTATTTTTTTGGAGGTTTTCGTAAAATTTTGTGATCGGGCTAATTGTACCAATAGTGTAGCAATATTTCATCCTCAATATAACTGTCAAACAGTTTCTCTAATGTCTACTGTAGAAAAGATATTGGAGTTGTTGGTCTTAGAGGCTTTGATTTTCCTGTCCTTTTATCTCCAGTTTACGAATGAAAGTTACTCTAATTTCTCTCCATCTTTTAGTAGTTATGTATAAGAAAGGTACACTACTTCTGTGTATGTTGCCTATTTTACAGTCCAAAAGTGTGATGCCGTTTGTAAAAACACTGCATAAATACGATCTCTGGTGATTTATACGATTCGCATGCGCATATTGCCCATGCTGCTTTTTCATAGTTTACTCGGCACAAATAACGACATTTTTTTTCGTTTCTAAAAATGATACGAGCCATTCACCGTTCTTCGGAGGGTACGTTAAGCCGTCGGTCCCCCTGGGCTAGTATGAGCATCGACACTAGCTACTTCAAACAGGGTTGAATATGCAGTGGCGCCGGAACCTACTCGAAAGGATCTTTCTGGAAAAAATGCCATACGATATTATTACTATATTATAGTTTACAAACTTTTTGACTGTCTGCTCATTAGTTCTTGGGGCTTTCTACAGTACCTCGTTGTCTGCTGATTCCCAGTCAATTAATTTGTGATTCAACTATTTGTGTTCCAGGAGAGTGCACCCTGAAGAGTTATTGAGCTATGTCTCTTCCTATATTCGCCTGTTAAGATAAAAAAAGGAAGTAAAGCATTACAATGTTTTGTTGAGAGTGCAAAATCTTCTAAAGACGTGGGTTGAATTAAGAGTAGTAAGAGAGTATACACCAGAGTGCATTTCCCCCCTTGGAAGTCTGCCGTCGGGGGCGTCTAAGACCACCTACCAACAAGACCACCAGCAGCTACACGCGCGCTATTGTCTTGTTTAGACCGTTCTAACACGCATGGGCCGCTTCCTTCTCTTTTTCTTTCTTTTTTCCCTCTAGCGTATATCGTACCTATATAAAATACCACATCGTGTCTCCTTATATTAATTTAAGTCTTCTAACTGGATCTATTAATTGGGTCTAATGTCTTGGTCTAATTGGGTCTAAAAATCAGAAGAATCTATGCTGAAGAATCTAAATTAGTTACCAGCAATTATGGAATAAATCCAGAATTTACATCAAATAAAGAAAAACGGCGCAAAAAGCCTGTGAGATTTTTTGATGATTTGCCTGGGCCTAGTCGTGATGCGACTGATAATTTTGAGCCCGACGCAATATTTCGCTGGGAAATATTTAATATTTTTATATAATAAGCAATTTAACCAGAATATTTAATGCGGAAAATAAAATTCATTCACTATTTAACATTTTATGGATATTCCGAGATAAAGATGACCACAATATTAAGAAGAAAATTGATATACCTTTGTATTGCGATAGTTTTATAAAGAAGACATCAGTGAAGAAATGAGAGATGAAATTTTTCATTTGAGAGCGATATACAAGGATAATATTGATGAATCTCAACTTTCTCCAATAGATTTGCTTAATGAAATTAAACATCTCAAATTTTAATCGTTATTGTGTTAAGAACATTTTGCACATTATGGTAACAGTCGCAGAAGCAGAAAGATCCTTTAGTTTTCTTTTTCGTATAAAAAATGCTATGAGGTAATGAATGAAACAGGATCGGTTAGCTTCCTTTCAACTTTCTGAATTGAAAATGATTTGGTAAAATCATGCGATTTTTGGCAAATCAGAAAACTCGAAAAGCACCTGTATTATAAATATTTTCACTCTTATAAATTGAATAAAATTTTGTATAATTAAAATTTAATAAAATGTATATGTATTTGAAATGTTTCTTATTATTTATAATTTTATTTCTATAAAAATTAAACAATTTTTTCGCTCTTCACTTTTTGCCGGGGGCCCGCCCTTCCTTTTTACCGGGGCCCGCTCATCCCTCTCCGCGGCCCTGAGCACTACTATACAGGAGATAACGTACATCGTAGGGGAATCCAAACGGACTACGTCAGCCTGTATGTGAGAATAAATACAACAAAATTATTATCCCTATTTTCTCCGGCATGCTTAAACATATTTCAATGTCAGGTCGTTACCACTTTGAATACTTTGCTGAATCGACAAGGTTACTGTTATTGCAAGGTAACACATTGTTTATACGGTTTACAAAATAGTAGATAGAAATACTATGTTTTTAATAATTCTTATACCAAGAAAATATATTGAATTGACTTATTTGGAAATTATAATCTCATTCGATATAATAATACTACATGTAGGTAATGTCTGTTGTTCGCTTTCTAGTAGCTCTCTTTCTATTATTTCATAAGGTCTTTTTATTATTTTATACGGAATTATTATTATATAAGGTCCAAAATAAAGAAAAAGATTGTTGAAACATAAAAATATATTATAGCTTACTTGAATCTTAAACCACGGATAGATAAATTCAACCCAATAAATGATGCAGTAGCAATAAACAAACCAAAATAAGTTAAATGATACTAGGAGTACTCCCGAATAATAATTTACAATGTATAAACTTTGGAAATCATGATTTGGGATTTACAATGTATATACTGTTATGCTCTACTTTATCTCTTTTATTAGATTGATTAGCAAATTCTTAATTTAATTAATTACTCAATTATTTTAATTACTGCCCATGTAAAACAAAACCAAATTCAAATTAAATTTTCTAATAAACTTTATTCTCAGGGCTAATTTTGTATTTAATGCAATACCTTTGATTTGTGACTTCTAGTATCTCTAGTTGCTTACTCCTTCCAGGATAAAACAGGGAAATTAAACAAACACATTCAATATCATATAAATGTAATCTATTATTTATTTATCCAATATGCCGTATACATAAGATTTAAAAAAAATACTAAAATTTAAATTTGTTGCAACAATTTTTCACTTAATAAATCAAGCTTTAATTCTGATATCTCCTTGTTTTAACAAAACAAATATTTAAATAAATTATGATCTATTCATACTAAATTTAATAAAAGTTACTTTTCTCCTTTTGAATTGATTACTTAAAGTTGGAATGACTAACTGAGTTATAGAACTGTTCAATACAAAAAAATGAGCAAATATGGTGTGGATATAAACAAGCTCTCTCCGTTTCGACAAATGATTTGACTAACCTTTTTGTTTCTTAACTCCTTCTTTTCCCAGATTGCGTCGTCCTCAATTCTCCCACACGTACTCTTTGAACGTTGCGAAAAGGTCCCTCTCGTCCAAACTGCTTCAAAAACAAACAAAACCAGGACTCGCTCAAATTCTCCTCAGTTTTCTCTCTGCTCGATATCTTGTGCAAATAGATACCAATCGGCTACTCGTTCTAGACAGAAACAGGAATATTGCTCGCACACATTAAAATTAACTTCTCAAGCCGGTCAACGACCTCGTTTCAACTTGATTCTGCTCGCAAAGGCCGATTTCACCACTTTACACTGACTTCTCACTTTTTAAAAACCGGACTGCTCTCTCCCGATTTTCATCACACAGTGCCTATCTTTTCTCTCTCAAATTCAGACTCCACATTCTCATCCCTTCCATCGATCTTTTTCTACCAATCAAAAACAACCTCTCTACCCAAAACATCCATACTTTCCTTTCCTAAGAAAACCAACTTAATTTCTGTACCAACTTTCCATTTTGTTAAAATTCTCGGAGACATCAAATTACTATCGTTGTGGTAGGGGAGCCCAAGCGGGGATTTTTGCAGTTACTCGAGCGCGTCAGATTATCATATGGAGAGAAACCTGGTATCCTGCATCTGTACCTCTACCATATATTGGCTCTTAACACAGGGGAGTTCGTTAAGGGGGGCCCGAAAAAAAAAACCTATCCTTAAAAAAGCTCGAAATTGTCAGATTAAGATAAGGTAAGTTAAGTACATGCAAAAGAGTGCATATTTCAAAAATCTGACGATATGAGCCGGGCGTAAGGAAATGGGTGAGTCCCAAAATTTCACAAGAAAAAAGCGAATATTTCGCGAAATGAATGACAGATCGAAAAACTAAAAAATATGCGCTCAATATTTTTTTAAAATCTATCGAATGATACCAAACACGACTTCCCACGGAGAGGAGTGGGGGGAAAATTTAATATTTTAAATACGAATCCCGCGATATTTCGCGAAATGAACATCAGATCGAAAAACTGTAAAATACACTTATTTATTATTTTTAAAAAATCTATCGAATGGCACCAAACACGACCCCCTGCGGAGGTGGGGTGGGGGGTTACTTTAAAATCTTAAATAGGAGCCCCTATTTTTTATTGCAGATTTGGATTCCTCACGAAAAAATAAGTAACTTTTATTGGAAACATTTTTTCGAATTATGCATAGATGGCGTTATAATCGGAAAAAACGATTGTTGGAAATGGAAAATTAAATTTAAAAATGTCAAGCGCCCACTAAAATGGAAAATTTTACTTAACTTTTTTTGGTTTTAGGACCTACTCTTCACAACCCACTAGGTCACCAAAGCGCTCGAGTGACTGCACATTTAGCATACTTTGCTCCCCTACCATTGTTTTCAAAAAACTAAATAAAAAGCCTTACATTCTAAACTCAATAAAATTTATTTACCTTTTACGAACTATTTACAAAAATCCTATTGAAGTTCACAAAATGAAATAACATGTACTTTCTAATATTTCCGAACCATTGTCTGTAAATCCTTTCAAAAACCCCATTAACGAAAACCACATTAACGATTTCACCTTCCCCGAACCACTGTTTACTAACTAAATTAAACTCTATACAATTTTTGGTCATATACATATACAGGGTGAATAAAATCTATGATCTCGTGGTCTCTGATATAAATTTATTTTCTGAATTTTTCCAAAAACCAATTCTACAATAATACATTGTAAATTAAGATTTGGAAGTGCTCCTACATAGTAGCATTTAACGTGTCTTTGTTTGTTTATTTCTACTGCATCTTGATTGTAAATTTAGTATAGTTAAGAAAATTAAGGGAACTTAATGCATATAAGTTATTAATTTGAAATGCCCCCACCCAAAGCAAAAGTTTAGATCCGTCGTTGAACATTGGAACTTTTTATTAATATTACATTTAAAGTAATGATTACATTGTGTTATCAACTACTTGTTATGTAGTTATATTATATCGTACCCAACTCTACCCTGTTCTGTCCGCTTTCAATCGATTTGTCTATTCTATAAATATAATTGTCATAATCACAGCTTTGAGCGCCAGGGATTCCAGAAATCGCTAATTATTACCACTCCACAATATTTTCTAAAAAAGTAATTATCGAAAAATTTGTTAGGCATAATATTGGTTTCCGCTTCCGGTTTTTCATACCGGATGTAATGAAAACAATAGTTGTAAATTATTCTACAATTTTTAGGAACGAAAAGTGGATATAATATATAAGCTTAACTTAGCTGTATGCAAAGAGACACTCAAAAAGTCGCGCAGTGTTAAGACAGCATCCAACGGAGTGTGGAGGGGCACGCTTCATAAGTTTACCAATTTAAACTTCTGCAAAGAGAAATAGAAATATAATATAAGTGAAAAGAAAAAAGAACACGGTTGGCACCCCACGCTAATGTAAAATTAATAAACATTTAATCGGTCGAACCACCTTGTCCGCTTGAGAATAGAGGGCACATACCAACAGTGTTTATTAGTAGGTTGCTTAATTCATATAATAATAAAAAAAATAACACAACGTCGTTAGACCACAAAATTACCACGGCAATGACCGTACCAGTTGTAGCCGAGTTGGGAGGGTCTTGCTTCAGCTTCTGATTTTCTTTGAACTGTACTCATTTCCTAAAAACGAGCGGACAGTCCACGCCACTCGGCTCTGGCAATAAATAGCCACAAATAGAGTACATACATATTTCGCCTTTTGTCCAAGGATCGTACATCACAATTTCTGAGAGAGATAACGCTATTTCACGTGGCGTTGATTGCCGTATTTAGTTTTTATCTTTTTCTATTATGTATTTTCAATTTCTCAATACCACGCCACGTGATGTTGGATTTCAGCTTTAAGGTTACAAAATAATACCGAATTTCTAGGCGTAGGGGAGACCGGGGCAAAACGAGGCTCGAGGCAGAATGGGAAATGCATCGGTGTGCATAACATAAAAGATACACTTACGAATAAAATCGAGTTCGAATTAATATTGTTTTCACCAATTTTGAGAAAATGTGAAAACGTTGAATTATCCACGTCCGTCTGTCCGTCCGTCCGTCCGTCTGTATGTATGTCTGTATGTCCGTGAACTCAACTCCTCCGTCATTATACCAGGTAGAATGACAAAGAAGGTGTCAAATGAAAGCTTATAATCCAAGAATGGTACTAACGGTGAGCAATTTGACCTAGGCTCTCTGTCCGTCCGACCGCGAATATAAGTCAATATTATTGTTTGTTTGTTACGAATAATTATAATTTTAATAAAAATGATTATTTTTCCAAGAACAAAGTATTTTATTCAATTTATTATTTATATTAAGCCGTACTAGTTCGCTGAATTACTTTCTAAGAAGTGCTGAAAGCAACAAAAAAACACGAAACAATAATAATTATGGGAGACTTTAAGCTAAAGTTGGACAGAACATAACGCAAAACATCACCGGAAAGTTTGGCTTGGGAGAGAGAAATCAAAGAAGTGAGCGTCTAATAGAATTCTGCCAAGAAAATGACTTCGTCTTTACAAATACCTGGTTTCAACTTCCAGAAAGGCGTCTCTACACGTGGACATACCCTCAAGATGGACAAGGTAGAATAGTACGGAATCAATAAATAGACTACATCCTAATAAACCACCGATTTCGAAACAATATTAAAGATGTAAAAACTTACCCCGGCGCTGATATAAACTCGAATTATAATTTACTCTGCTCCAAAATACAAATTAAATTAAAGAAACTAACAAAGCCAACTAAGCCTAGCAAGATATATCTCGACCCCCTTAAAAACCCCCAAACTCGCGAACACATATCGCAGCAGATAAATAGTAAAATGCACAGAATATCAAATATACCAAATAAAAACAGAACTATTAACGAATGTTGGTACGATATTCAAAACTCGATTTTAGAGGACGTAAGAGAATCTTTAAAAACACCTACAATGTTGGCAAAACATGACTGGATGAACCAAGAAATTCTAAACCTGATGGAAGTTCGACGGAGATACAAAAATAGAAATAATATAAAATACCGTGAAATCAACAAACTCATAAGAAGAAAAATTAAACAAGCCAAAGAATCTTGGCTTGAGGATTCCTGTAAAGAAATAGAAGACTTCCAAAAAAAAACATGACAGTTTCAACCTCCACAAGAAACTTAAATACACCTCCGGATATAGAAAACAGAAAAATGCTCACGTACTTAAAAACGCAGACGGAAAAATTTGTGATCGCGAACAACAGTGCAAAGAATGGGAAAGATACATTACTGACCTTTTTGACGATGTTTCTCGAGAAAATGATCCACATACTACATGTGGCAACCAGTTAGACAGAGGTCCCAGTATACTGAACTCTGAAGTCAGAAAAGCAATACAGCAAGCCAAGAACAATAGTAAAGCACACGGACCAGCTCACATCCCTGCTGAGCTACTTAAACTTTTGGATGAGGAAAACATTACCTACTTAACCACTTTCTTTAACAAAATTTACAACGAAGGAAAAATACCAGATGATTGGTTGGAGTCATTGTTTATAACATTACCAAAGAAAAACAGACCCACCAAATGTAGCGATTTTAGACTAATCAGTTTGATGAGTAACGCACTTAAGATATTTTTACGAATTATACAAAATCGAGTATTCCTTCTGTGTGAAAGTAGAATGGGTAATAAGTAATTTGGATTTAGAGATGGTCTAGGAACTAGAGAGGCACTGAACTGTGAATTCCGAAAGAACGTTTATGTTTGTTTCATCGACTTCGAGAAGGCATTCGACGGAGTACAACACGATATACTTTTCAATGGCCTACAGGTAGCAGGACTTGACCACTACGATATAAGAGACTGCTAAAATACTTATATTACAATCAAGTAGCATCTATCCAAGTTGGAGATAGTCGTACTGAAAAACTATCCATCAAACGTGGTGTGCGACAGGGTTGTGTTTTGTCACCCAGTCTCTTTAATCTGTACTCTGAAGAAATCTGTAGGGAGGCTTTGGACGACAGACAAGAGGGAGTAAGACTGGGCGGTGAAGTAATCAACAACATCAGATGTGCTGACGACACAGCCATTCTTGCAGAAAATTTAGAAGATCTCCAGACATTACTAAATCTAGTCAGTGAAGCAAGTTATCGGAGAGGCCTAAAAATCAATATTTCAAAGACAAAGTGGATGGCAGTTGGAAAGATAAATGTAGATCAAGGCGTGCTTTCTCTTGATGGAGAGGAGATAGAACGAGTAAACCATTTTAAATACCTTGGCAGTTGGTTAAATGTAAATTGCGATTGTGATGATGAAGAGATAATAACCAGGATTGAAATACTTATCACGTAAGGCTTTTATGACCTGGAAACCAGTTTTATGTAACCGATGCCTGTCGATGGAGATTCGCAAGAAGGTCCTAAAATGTTACGTGTGGTCTATACTATTGTATGGTTGTGAGACATGGACGTTAAAAACCACAATTCTAAATAGATTAGAAGCATTTGAATTGTGGTGCTATCGACGAATCCTAAAGATATCGTGGGTTTCGCACACTTCCAATGAAAACGTTCTCCAAATGACGAATTCAGAACGTCTGCTCATAAACATCATAAAGAGGAGAAAAACAGAATACTTCGGCCATATAATTAGAGGACCTAAATACCGTCTACTTCGCCTTATAATTCAAGGAAAAGTGGAGGGAAAGAGATGGAATGGTCGAAAGAAACTTTTATGGTTGCGTAATATTAGACAATGGTGTGGTTCCACGGTAGAAGAATTATTTCGCGCAGCAGCCGATAGAGAGAGTTTTCAGGAACTTGTAAACATGATGACAGCCAACGTCTGAATACGGACACGGCACCTAAAGAAGAAGAAGAAGAAAAGCTACTTGCGTGAAACGTAAACCAACCATAGAGGTATATATAGAGTAAGCCTTCAGCTTTCTGGTGGAATAGTCATGTCTAGGTCTTGCTGGAAAGACATGTAGATGTTTACGAATTAAGTAAACAGTTTCTAAAATATATACAGAAGGTAGTGTTAGAATCCTGTGATCTTTGAAGTAGCTTCTGCAATGTGTTGTTCTTCTGAGGCCAAACAGATATCTTATTGCTCTTTTTTGTAATTTAAAAATAACATTAGATTGGATAGTATGACGAGGTTTTTTCCTGGTTTTCCCTTGTGATTTACTATGGAATCTCTAACGCGAGAATTTTACTGTCATCGTTACATTTGGTTGTCTTTTTAAAGACAGATCACATGCTATGATTTTTTTGTGACGGATATTCTTGAGTTGGGATTCATTTCATGTAATCGAATGAACTATCTTTTAGTAAAGTCGTCCCAGGAATGCAACTCATAAATATTGGCGGTATCATTTTAAAGTCTTCTACTTTAAAATGTATAATATACGTCTGAATTGCCAATACAAATGAGTCAGATTAAATAAATTATTAGAAGAATTTTTTTTACTTAGCAACAACATTTTTGTTTATTTTAGTAATATTTTGTATTTTGACAACGGCACCCGATTTGGGCGTCGAAACGTTAATAAAATAATTTTTTCATTTTAATTGTGGCTTATTTCCCATATAAATAATTAATCATGGAAAAAATGTTTCAAAATAAAACTAGAATTTTATTTTCCATCAAAATGAAAACATATTTTCGCGACACGTAATATTCATATCAGCTCTTTTGTAACTGGAATATTGTATGCGCCACTAATTTTTACGGCGTTTAGCGGTTTTTTATTCTTGTTGCTTATATACAGTAAGCGCCACCGTACTAGATACATTATAGGTAACTAATTGCTATGCTTAAGGGCTAATCCGGTCCCTTCTCAGATGTGACTTTCATCCCTGTCATGTTACTGTCAAGCAACTATACGGCTGTATTTAATACAGCTGATCTATTATTTGTCAACTTTCTATGTTAATATTCAGTTTTTATACATTTTCTGACGTTCTAAACGCCACGAGACATAAAAATAAACATTGCAACAAGTGAAGAGTTCAGGCTCAATGTTCCTATGTATCTAGTACTGTGGCGTTTACTGTATATTGTGTATATGCGTTATACACAATATGCTGTATATTGTGTATATATGTGTGCTGCAATATACTGTATATTGCAGCAAATACTAAGCGCCTACAGACAAGAACGGTGGAGCGA
Organism: Diabrotica virgifera virgifera; assembly: GCF_917563875.1. Taxonomy (NCBI): domain Eukaryota; kingdom Metazoa; phylum Arthropoda; class Insecta; order Coleoptera; family Chrysomelidae; genus Diabrotica; species Diabrotica virgifera. The sequence goes on along the minus strand of NC_065450.1, from coordinate 64,295,360 downwards.
GACTTTAAGTAAAATGGATATGACGCACAGTAGTAAGCAGGCTTTTAATATGATCAAAAAACTTAATGGTGATCCCACAGAGGTAAAAGAGCCATGTGTAATAACGCCAAATCAGATAGCCCACCAACTGCTTCTGAATGGCAAAACAAACAATCGTTGCAAAACGCCAAAGATTATAAGAACTAAGACCAGGAAACAACTCTCTTGCGAAACCCATTTACCATCGAAGAGCTTAAAAATGGTATTGACTGTATGAAAAATGGAAAATCCCCTGGGGTGGACGAAATCCTAACAAAGCAGATCGGACAAAAAGCGACACAATGGGTGCTCGATATATTTAACATCTGTCGCTCTACCTACCAGATTCAACAAATGTGGCGTAAGTCAAAAGTAGTAGCCCTTCTGAAACCTGGGAAAGACCCTGGACTACCGAGTAGCTACCGTCTGATATCTCTTCTATGTCACTTATATAAATTGTATGAACGCCTCATTTTGAACCGCATCCAGGAAACATTAGATGCAAAACTAATCCCACAACAAGCAGGCTTCAGATCAGGTAAATCATGCCCAGGCCAAGTGCTGAACCTAACAGAGCACATAGAGGAGGGATTTGAGCAGAGGGAGATAGTGGGAGTGGCCTTGATAGACCTCACAGCGGCCTATGATACGATAAACCACAGAACCTTGCTAACTAAGATCTATTACACTGTGTTTGACTATGACCTGGTTAAGATCATTAGATCACTGTTGTGTAATAGACGCTTCTACGTTGTGCTAAATGGAAAGAAGAGCAGATGGAGAACCCCAAAAAATGGCCTACCTTAAGGAAGCGTTCTGGCGCCGTCCCTATTTAACATATACACCAATGACCAACCAATGCACCCTCGGACTGAGAGTTTTGTTTACGCTGACGACCTTGGTATCGCCGTAAAGGGGAAAACACTCACACAAGTACAATGGAAGAGGTTTTAAACATGATGTCAACTTACTACAAACAAAACTCATTAGAGCTAAACCCTACTAAAACCCAAGTATGTGCATTCCACCTCAACAACCATCTGGCGCATGTAAAACTGAATGTTTCTTGGGAGGCACAACGCTTGGAACATACTGCTAGGTCCAAATATCTTGGGAGTGATACTAGACCCGTCACTAACGTATAAATTCCACTGTCAGAGCACAAGACAAAAGGTTTCTACGAGAAACAACCTTCTCCGGAAACTTGTAGGGAGCAAGTGGGGTGCAAACCCCCAGGTCTTAAAGTCAACAGCTGAGGCCTTATGTTTCTCAACAGGGGAATATGCTGGTACCGTCAGTTGTATATCTAGACACGCCCAACAAGTCACCACGGCGTTAAATGAAACATGTAGAATAATTACCGGTTGTATGAAGCCTGCCCCTCTACCATTACTGTACCGGGCAGCTGGATTCGCATCACCAGACGACCGTAGATGCGCCTCACAATATGTGGAGAAGTTAGCAGCCGACTTAAATCAAGGAAAAGGTTTATGAGAAATGTCAGCGTCGAACCACCCGAACTGTTCCCCCTACATCCAGAACGACTTAATGGAATGAACCTGGACTGGAGAACCTGGCGGACACTCAACCAAATACGCACAGGTGTTGCCCCTGTAAAACAGAACCTTATTAAATGGGGCATCAAGACAGATAACGACGCACTTTGTGAATGTGGGGAAATACAGAGCGTGGAGCATCTGAGAGTATGCAGACTTTGCCCATCACAGTGCACCCTCGATGATTTATGGCTCGCAAATACAAAGGATGTAGACGTAGCCCGATATTGGGCACAAAAACTGTAGTCGGATCCAGGCACGAAAAAGTAAAGTAAGAAGTGTATATTGTAGGTGCTGGTGCTATTTTTCTGACTTACTATTACTCCGTTATCGTTTATATATTCTTCTTATTGGCTTGTTCTTTTAGTATTGCCAACCAAAGCCTGCTACTTTCTGCTGCTGGGTTTGCTACAAACTTTTATTCGTTGAGTAGACTATAATTCACTTCCTTTTCTGAATGTGCTAATCACGAAAGAAGACACCGGATAGCCAACCAAAGTCTACAGAAAACCAGCCCACACCAACAGATATTTACATTACCATTGCAACAACAGCGTAAACATTAAAAAGGGAATGATCAAATCTCCAGATGATAGAGCCGGAAGCATCTGCTCTAGTGAAATTACATTTCTGGAAGAAAAAATCTGTTTCTGACTAAAAATGACTGCCCATCCCCATTTATAAACAAGGAATACCACAAAATTCAAGAAAGCAAACAACAAAACAACAAAAGTCCTCAAAATGGGCCTGCCTTGAAACTCGCGGGAGTGATGGAGGGGGAAGAAGCTGTTAACTGTACCTCTGGTAGTTGTTTATGGATCTCAACGTTTCTTTTTGTAATTTGTATGTACAGGGTGTCCCAAATTGGTATGTTTTGCAGTGTATACCGAAAACTAGAGGAGATAGAAAAAAAATAGTTAAGATGTCATGACTTCTTTTTCGTTAAAGTAACGATTGATTAATCAAATCATCAATAGCTCCTCACATTATCGAGATACTGGGCGATTATTGAAAAATGTCGAAAACGACAGGGTTACAGATCTTCTTTATTAAGAGGATCGGTACGTATTTTCGGCTGCAATGCAATTCAAATGGGGATTCATTTTTTTCGAATCCTGAGAAAACTAATAAGTATTTTTGAAATATTTAAACGCAGAATGAAAGATCACGTTATTAGCGAGGGCCGAAAGTCCCTGAGAACTTCTATAATGTTTATTTTAATAAGTTACAGGGGTGAAAAACTAAGAGAAAATTTAGTGTGATTTTTAGTTTCAAATATATCATTCAAAATAAACTTTTTATTTATTCTAAGGGACTTTCGGCCCTCGGTAATAATTTAGTCCTTCATTCTGCGTTTAAATTTTTCAAAAATATTTATTGGTTTTTTCAGGATTCGAAAAAAATAAACACAATGCCGTGGTAATATTTTCCAAATCTATCTTTGTCTTACAACGCACTCAGCCGAATATAATATTGTCAGCATATATTGTCAGTCAGACACTAACAATCAGTAACAATTTTAAATATTTGACATTGCATCGGGAATATGTTGAGTTATTGATTAAATATTATTGAAATAAAGTGTATTTGATAAATAATTGATTTAAGTCGTGAACTTAATAAAAAGTTATTTATTGTGTATTATTTGTGGAAGATCCAAGCAGAGAATACATCAGGATAATATATTCTGTGATCCAAGTATTTTGTTGTTAAAGATGTTCAAAATTGTAAGCGTTCCATAACAATATATTATTAAAAAATCACTTTAACACTTTTCCTCTTTTCTCGATTGAGTATTAGTCTTTGTTGTACAAATGAATTATTACAATCACTGAATACATAGTTAGTGAAAAAATTATCAATAGTAATACCACTAGTGATTCAATTTTCGCGATAAGTCTGTCGATTTACTTCTAAACGAAACTGAGTTGCTTGAAAACACCACGAGTCCGTAGGACGAGTGGTGTTTTCTTTAAGCAACTCAGTTGAGTTTAGAAATAAATGACAGACTTATAAGATAAATTAAATCACGAGTGGTATTTTATTAGACTATTTCACGAACAAAGTGATAGGTCAAAAATTCAGTAGAATGAGAGGAAGGAATTTAATAATAATACATTTGATCTAGGTAACCCAAATCTACCCATTTTTTGAATAATTCACAATTAGTCATAATCATGAAATATTTATTATAACTATAAATAATTTGTTATAATTATTTTTTACCTATAACAATAAATAATTTGTACACGAAAAAAATACATTATTCTCGACTATAATTATTATAAACGGTGCAATTGTAAAAATTTTGAATAGTATGACCGTTATTAGGTGGATACAGTGTATTGTTGCTATTATTACTTGATGTACTTGGAGTATTCCTAAAAGTATTTACTCTGGGCTAATTAGCAAAATACAAGGAAAAATTATTTACCAGCAATTTTATTGCTGGAATCGAATCTAATTATTGTATGTATTAATAATATAGGTATGCAAAGTCCGCAGATAGTGTGCTACTTTTTTTATAAACAAAATGGCGCCCGAAAATCGTGTTTTTTTCAATTTTTGCTCTATAACTCAAAAGATTTTAAGTTTACACCAAAAACACCCAAATAAAAATTCACCGCAATTAAATTATGCATAGAGACGTGTTTTTCCCGATTCACTTCGACGAAAACTTTCCCTGGAAAAAGCGGGTTTTTCCAACAAAATCTTTCATTTTCAACTAAAATTTTAGATAAGTACATGTTAATCAATAATTAAATAACTTGGTAATGTAAAAGCCCTTTTCGTATAGATTATAATTCCGGAAGCCGATGGAAATTGAATGAACAGTTTAGCAACAATTGAATTGTTAATTAAAAATTTACGGTATCTATAATAACGACAATAATTATGAAGCATAAAAATAACTATGATTTTTTCATAAAAAGACACTATACCTATCTAATGTACTTTACAGAATTGAATTTAGACTATTTAAGCGGCCTCAGGAATATTTTAAAATTATAAACAATTTTTTGGCTTATAAACAAATAGAATATCTCGGGAAATATTAAACTAAATTAAATTGTGAAAACGGTATTCGAAAAAAAGCGGCAGGACGCTTCTTTTAAAAGAAAAAACGTTTAATTACGACGAGTGGTTCCTGAGATACAACCGGTGAAAGTTGACCGGAATTTACGGCAAAGATATAAACAATAGGATCATAATTTTCAAACCATCACCTTTTAATTTTTGTCCTCTTTCTCCACTCCAATTCTCATATCTTTAAAATACTCATAACATATATTATTATAATAAAAACTATCGATAATACGTGTGAAAATTGCCAAAAATAGCAAAATTCCATCAAAAATTAGGTTGGAGAAAGTGTAACCCTCAAAGTTCAAAATCGGTATACGTTAAAAAAATGCATTTTCTCGGCTTCCCATGGAGCAATTTCCTTCATTCTTTTTTTTGTTCCCTAATAACTCGAGTAGAGCCATCGAACTAACGCATTATTAAATGTCAAACTTGCTTTTGTTTTGTTATAATAGATTAATTTATTTATAAGAACAGAAAACTACATATTTTTTCCAGTTGTAGGTTTTTTTTAGATAAACTTACTACAAGTGTACCTTTTAAAGTTAAAAACATAAATATTCTCATTTGAAAGCTGTATAATTATTTAAACAATTTTTATTTAAACAAATTAAAATTTTGTGTTATAATAAATAAATTATTTTATTATAATAAAACAAAAGTAAGTCTGACATTTAATAATGCGTTAGTTTGATGGCTCTACTCGAGTTACTTGGGAACAAAAAAAGAATGAAGGAAATTACTCCATGAGAAGCCGAGAAAATGCATTTTTTAACGTATACCGATTTTGAACTTTGAGGGTTACATTTTCTCCAACCTAATTTTTGATTGGAATTTTGCTATTTTTGGCAATTTTCACACGTATTATCGATAGTTTTTATTATAATAATATATGTTATGAGTATTTTAATGATATGAAAATTGGTGTGGAGAAAGAGGACAAAAAGGTGATGGTTTGAAAATTATGATCCTATTGTTTATAACTTTGCCGTAAATTCCGGTCAACTTTGGCCGGTTGTATCTCAGGAACTACTCATCATAATTAAACGTTTTTTTTTTAAAGAAGCAGTCCTGCAGCTGTTTTTCGAAAACCGTTTTTACAATTTAATTCAGTTTAATATTTCCCGAGATATTCTATTTGTTTATAAGCCAAAAAAATCTTTAAAATTTTAAAATATTCCTGAGGCCGCTTAAATAGTCCAATTTCAATTCTGTAAAGTACATTAGATAGGTATAGTGTCTTTTTATGAAAAAATCATAGTTGTTCTTATGCATCATAATTATTGTCGTTATTATAGCGACCGTAAATTTTTAATTAACAATTTAATTGTTGCTAAACTGTTCATGTAATTTCCATCGGCTTCTGGAATTATAATCTATATAAAAAGGGCTTTTACATTACCAAGTTATTTAATTATTGATTAACAATTACTTATCTAAAAGTTTAATTGAAAATTAAAGATTTTGTTGGAAAAACCCGCTTTTTCCGGGGAAAGTTTTCGCCAAAGTAAATCGGAAAAAACACGTCTCTATGCAGAATTTAATTGCGGTGAATTTTTATTTTTTGTGTTTTTGGTGTAGGTTAAAATCTTTGGAGTTATAGAGCAAAAATTGAAAAAACACGATTTTCGGGCGCCATTTTGTTTATAAAAAAAGTAGCACACTATCTGCGGACTTTGCATACCTATATTATTAATATATACAATCATAAGATTCGATTCCAGCAATAAAATTGCTGGTAAATAACTTTTCCCAAAAATGACCTATTCTCCGATAATCAGCCCAGACTAATTCACTATGTTCTGATGATGTTATAATATGTTCTGTATATGATGACGTATACAGCTACAATAATTTTTTTGGCAAACGTCAAACTTTGCTTTGCGATCGGTATCCATGGTTACGTCGTTGAAAACACGAAGCTGATAGACCAATCAGAATTGAAAGACAGTTGGTGTTTTCCCGTGTTTTCCGGTGTTTTCGCGATAACACAAGCTGTCTTTGGTTTGTGATTGGTCAGATTATGTGAAAATTTTAAGATGAGTGAAATAGTCACATTTATTAACTGAATTAATAATTTCCAATTATAAAAATAACAGTTATCCAAGAACATTCAAAACCCATCTCTTGAAATTAATGATGACATTTTCAAGTAGAATGACATTCGTTTACATATCCATACCAGTGTGAATTTTACTACGCGTAATTTGCCGTGTAAAGACATAAAAAGTAGGGATACACGTAAAATATTTGCGACTTATGTACCCATAGCCTGAAGAAAAATTTTAAAAAAGTTTTGATAGATATTTTATGGACGGATTCAGTGGCGTACAAAAAACTTTTTTAGGGGTCTCGCTAAGGAAATATAAACCATACTTCTGTTTTTTTAAATGGGACACCCTGTATATTTTGACATTTTTCGTTTACCTTTTTAATTCTCTTTCATCTGATATGACATATCATATTTATATCTATTTTAAGTTGTTGGAGCTATTGTGCAAATAAATTGTTTATAGTTGAAGTTAGGTTAAAGGCACTTAAAAATAAAACACTCGGTAACGTATTTTAACATTTTAATATTAGGGTACCAATCCTTGACAGTTTTATTAAATTTATTTATTAAAATAAAATCAGTACCTACCTAACTTGAAAATAAAGTAAATACTTAACTGCTTATTGGTTCAAAGTGAATTTTTATTTTTAAATTGTTGATTCCATGTTTTATAAAGAATACACTGTATTTTATTACCTTTTTCGTTTCCATTTATAATTTTTTTACCCAATATATTATTATTGTCTTTTATACTTTCTATCTACAATGACATATTGTTACATCTTGTAAGAAGGTTCATTTCATCGAGTAAGCTTTGGTAATGTTGGCATGGAAAATAAAACAAAACATGTGTCATCTCTGCTATCTGTCAGAATTAATATTGCCAGCTATAGTATTGTCAACAAAAACATGAATTTTGAAAATTATGAAAAATACGATATGCATTTTTCATATATTGAATGTCAAAAGAATGTTATTGCTGCATCTGAATTATATTTTCAATGATATCCCGAAAGAAGGCAACCAGACAAGAGAATTTTTAAAAAGCTTGATTCAAATTTATTACAGTATGGATGTTTCGTAAAACCACGGCGGCGTCAGTATGAAAAAAATAATGAAGCGAGGGTTTTAAATACGTAGGGTTATATACACGCATACCATAAAACTTCTTTACGTCAAATTGAGAAGGAAATAGTTATTCCAAAGACAAGTGTGCTGGGAGAATTTTAAAGAAACATAAATTTAGGCCTAATCGTACATCTGTCCGACAAAAAATTATATCCTAACGATTATTTGAGAAGGATACAATTTGCAGAATGGTATATAGAAGAATGTAATGAAAATCCAAATTTTAATTCAAAGGTAATATTTAGCGATGAAGCTCGCATATCCAGTGCAGGAATATTTAACCGACACAATGACACTATATGACTCAAATTCCCACTTAGCTCAAGGGATCAGGAGGCAAGGCAAATTCGGTTTTAACGTTAGTTGTTTTGTCAAGCATAATAAATTAGTTTATCACGTATTTGACAATAAACTAACTGCTGCCGGATATGTAAATATCTTAGAAACGAATTTAAATGACATTTTTGATGAGGAGTATTTGGCTGATCGGAATACCATTTTGGTTCCAACAAGATGGAGCACCTGACCATAATGCAGAATTCGTTGGAAATTATTTAAATGAAAAATTTCATAATCGGTGGATTGGAACTTATGGTCCTGTTAGGTGGCCCCCTCGTTCACCAGAACTAAATCCTCTTGATTTTTTTATTTGGAGATTTTTAAAAAACAATATTTATAAAACTGAATTTAACACCAAGGAAGAATTATTACAAAGCATTCATCAAGCATTTAGAAAAATAAAACCAGTTCATATACTCAATTGTGTAAGATCTGTAAGAAAAGGGTGTCAATTATTATTACAGGGGAGTATTTTGAACATTTATTATAATTTTCATATTTTTGTAAAATTAATTATAGTTGTTACGTTGTTTATTATTTTTGTTTGTTGCTTTATGTTAATGTTATTATTTTTGTAAAATTAATTCTTGTAGTTAAGTAGTTTTTGTTGTTGGTAAATTCGTTATTCCTATTTTTTAAATTGATTGATTTTATTTTTGCTAAATAAAAATGTCATGGATTGGTACCCGAGTATTAAAATGTTAAAATACGTTACCGAGTGTTTTATTTTTAAGTGCCTTTAACCTGACGTCAACTATAAACATTTATTTGCACGGTAGCTCCAACAACTGAAAATACATAATATATGATATGTGATATCAGATGAAAGAGAATTAAAAAGGTAAACGAAAAATGTCAAAATATACAGGGTGTCCCATTTAAAAAAAACATAAGTATGGTTTATATTTCCTTAGCGAGACCCCCTAAAAAAGTTTTTTGTACGCCACTGAATCCGTCCATAATATATCTATCAAAAGTTCCTATAAAGTTTTTTAAAATTTTTCTTAAGAGGATCGGTACGTATTTTCGGCTGCAATGCTATTCAAATGGGGATTCATTTTTTTCGAATCCTGAGAAAACTAATAAGTATTTTTGAAAAATTTAAACGCAGAATGAAAGATTACGTTATTAGCGAGGGCCGAAAGTCCCTAAGAACTTCTATAATGTTTATTTTAATAAGTTACAGGGGTGAAAAACTAAGCGAAAATTTAGTGTGATTTTTAATTTCAAATATCTCATTCAAAATAAACTTTTTATTTATTCTAAGGGACTTTCGGCCCTCGGTAATAATTTAATCTTTCATTCTGCGTTTAAATTTTTCAAAAATATTTATTGGTTTTTTCAGGATTTGAAAAAATGAACACAATGCCGTGGTAATATTTTCCAAATCTATCTTTGTCTTACAACGCACTCAGCCGAATATTATATTGTCAGCATATATTGTCAGTCAGACACTGACAATCAGTGACAATTTTAAATATTTGACATTGCATCGGGAATATTTTAAGTTATTGATTAAATATTATTGATATATAGTGTATTTGATAAATAATTGATTTAATATGAACTTAATAAAAAGTTATTTATTGTGTATTATTTGTGGAAGATCCAAGCCGAGAATACATCAGGATAATATATTCTGTGATCCAAGTATTTTGTTGTTAAAGATGTTCAAAATTGTAAGCCTTCCATAACAATATATTATTGAAAAATCACTTTAACAGTGACTTTTCCTCTTTTCTCGATTGAGTATTAGTTTTTGTACAAATAAATTATTACAATCACTGAATACATAGTTAGTGAAAAAATTATCACATTTATTATTAACTGAATTAATAATTTGAAATTATAAAAATAACAGTTATCCAAGAACATTCAAAAGCCATCTCTTTAAATTAATGATGACATTTTCAAGTAGAATGACATTCTAGTAATGTTTACATATCCGTACCAGTGTGAATTTTACTACACGTAATTTGCCGTGTAAAGACAGAAAAAGTAGGGATACATGTAAAATATTTGTGAATTATGTACCCATAGCCTTAATAAAGAAGATCTGTAACCCTGTCGTTTTCGACATTTTTCAATAATTTCCCAGTATCTCGATAATGTGAGGAGCTATATTGACATAACGTTTTAATACGTTTATGATTTTTGAAATAATTTGTTTCCGCGAAGAATGCTCTTCTTCTTCTTTGAGTGCCTCTCCTATCGGAGATTGGATATCATTAGGGCGATTTTAATTTTATTAGTTCTGTTTTGAACAATTCCTTAGTGGTACAGCCAAACCACTCTCTCAAATTTCTCATCCAGGACATTCTTCTACGGCCTGGATTTCTTCGTCCTTGGATTTTTCCTTGCATTATATTTTGTAGGAATGTGTACTTTTGTCCTCTCATCAGGTGGCCTAAGTATTCAAGTTTTCTTCTTTTTATATTCAGTAGAACTTCTGGCTCGTTATTTATTCTGCGTATTACTTCTTCATTTGTAATTTTATTCACACAACTTATTCTTAGTATACGGCGGTAGTACCACATCTCAAAGCTTTCAAGATTTTTAATATTCCTCTGCATTCCTATAGCATTTTAACATTCTAGTTCGTAGATGAATACTAATATCACGATTACAAAATAATTTTTTCATTTTTATAAAAGTAGACCTGGCAATTTCAATACGTCTTTTTATCTCATGATTTTGGTCACCTGTTTCATTGATAAGGGTTCCTAAGTATTTGTATTCGTTTACTATTTCAAGTTGGGTACCGTTTATTGTGATACTAGTGTTATTTATTGGATTCTTACTGAAGGTCATATATTTGGTTTTTTTGACGTTCATCCTTATGCCGTAGTTATTACATATCTTATTCATACTTTCAACTAGATGTTGTAGATCTTCCGCTGTTCTTGCCATTATCACAGTATCGTCAGCATATCGAATGTTATTGATAACTTCTCCATTGACTATTATCCCTTCGTTTGCATATGAGAGAGCTTCTTGGCATATTTGTTCGCTGTAGATATTAAACAAGAGTGGTGACAATATACAACCCTGTCGTACCCCTCTACGTATTTCTATTTCGTCCGATGTTTGGTCTTCTATTTTTATATTAGCTCGCTGATTCCAGTACAGATTTAATATTATTTGTATGTCTCTGGTGTCAATGTTCTTACTCTCCAGGATTTCTTTGAGTTTACTGTGGCGTACTTTGTCAAAGGCCTTTTCAAAGTCTATAAAGCAGGCGTGTACCTCTTGGTTAACATCTAGGCATCTCTGTGTTAGAACGTTTAAGGCAAAGAGAGCATCCCTTGTACCTAATCCTTTTCTGAATCCCATCTGTGTATCGTTAATATCGATGTCTAGTTTTTGATAGATTCGGTTGTGGATGACTCTAAGAAATATTTTAAGCAGGTGACTCATCAAGGAGATTGTTCGATGATCTGAACATTGCATTGCCTTTGTTTTCTTCGGTATGGTGACAAACGTAGATAGCAACCATTCTTGCGGTATTATATCAGTACTGTATATTGTATTGAATATATGCAATATTATGGTTACGGATTTATCATTCAAAAGCTTCAGCAGTTCTGTAGGGATTTCATCAGGTCCGTTTGCTTTTCCATTTTTAGCGTTTCTTATTGCGTATTCTACTTCTTCTTTCAATATGTCTGGCCCAGTTGCATTGATTATTTGAGTTAAGTTGTTTCTATCGTCTTCAAATAATTCATTCAGGTATTCTGTCCATCTTTTTATTTTATTCTCTAGATCTATAATAAGATTTCCATCTTTATCTTTAAATTTATCTATTTGGCATTTCTTTATGCTTCCTGTTATCTCTTTTACTTTTTTGTGCATATTGAACGCATCGTACTTTTTCTCACTGGTCTCCATTTCTTCACACTGTTCTTTAATCCACGCCTCTTTGGCTTCTTTTATTCTCTTTTTTATGTGTTTATTTCTTTGTATTTGTCTAGGTAATTCTTCATCTTTCTTCTTTGTTCCATCAAGTCTAGTATGTCCTGTGTCATCCACCCCTTGTTCTTTGTTGTCGTTTTTGTCAGATGTTTCTCTCCTGCTGTTTGTCTAGCTGTATTTATGTACTTTAATTTTTGGTTAACGTTATCTGTATCGTTAATTTGTTGTTGCACTGAACTGAGGTTTTCATTTATTTCTTCTCCTGTTTCTTGTCGTATATTTTTGTTTCTATGTTTATCTAAATCTAGCGTCTTTCTGTGTGGTCTCCTAATCTTTTTTGGTCTCGCCTCTATCACAGTAACTACCGGGTTATGATCTGAGCCATAGCCACCTTTACTTAACAAGCCATGAAGTTGAAACTTGGCAACATCTATTGGTAGACCGATTAATTCTGACAGTTCTCATTTGTTTTTAAATAATTTTCACTGTATTTACAGAAAAACTGAAATATTTTACAATATTTCGTGCTCCAAATTATAAAGAACATTAAAAGGTATGTTATTAAGATGATTTTAGTTAAATATAATATATTTTTATATAAACTTGCGTGCATATAGAAATCCGTCCACTTAAAAATTTTGTCATTTTTAATGTCTTATATTTTCTAAACCTGTTGGCAGATTTAAGTGATTTTTTTAATATGTTATAGCCTAATTCTTTAAAAATACCGCTGTAATAATATTGTTGCTAACCAGTCAAATTTTTATGGTGTACAGGGCATTTATAAAATACTGAAATTAAAACTTAACTATAGACTCCGTTTTTCTTAACATTCTGTTTTTTGATTAATTCGCTTATGTTTAACAACTAGATTTATTCTTTATCAATTCAGGGTGTTTCGAAATAAGTGCGACAAACTTTAAGGGGAAAGGAACAAAATGAAAAATTTGGACGCCTCTATTTTAAATGTAATCATTTTTTTCGAATTCTGAGAAAACTAATAAGTATTTTTGAAAAATTTAAACGCAGAATAAAAGATTACTTTATTACCGAGGGCCGAAAGTGCCTTAGAATGAATAAAAAGTTTTTTTTAATGACATATTTGAAACTAAAAATCACACTAAATTTTCTTAGTTTTTCACCCCTGTAACTTATTCAAATAAACATAGAAGTTTTCAGGGACTTTGGGCCCTCGGTCCTAACGTAATCTTTCACTCTGCGTTCAAATTTTTGAAAAATACTTATAAGTTTTCTTAGGATTCGAAAAAAATAAATCCCGTTTATATTCTTGTTATTGGTTTTTTTTTGTATAATAAACGTTACTTACAAGGAATTACTTTTAATATTATTTTGTACAAACTTCTAATTAACAATATTTTCTTGTTCCACTCAAAAAATACTATAAATTTTACCAGAATTTGTACTTTAAAATCGTAGTTTCGAAAGTCAGACTACCAACGTCATCAATTGCGACGTTGCCTTTTTCTCTTCATGGCTTGTTAAGTAAAGGTGGCTATGTCTGAGCCTATATCAGCTCCTGGGTACGTCTTAGGCGGCACACATAGTGAAAGCGGTTTCCGCTAGCGGGCAAACCTTTCTTATTATAAAAGAGCGAATAAACTAAATTATCATTGCAGTAAACATTAAAACCGCGCGGAAAAAACTAAATTCTCATTCTAGCAAAAGCGGTCAGGCGGGTTGAGGCGGTTGGACCGCGCGGACCTGCTTTGACTATGTTCGTGTACATTTAAAGACGTGCATTCTTTTTGAAAACGTTTAAAAGCGGGTCCCGCTAGCGTTGCCCGCTAGCGGAAACCGCCTCCACTGTGTGCGCCGACTTAGTACATTTAACAGCATTACGATACCTCCTTGCTATCAGAATGTAGTCTATTTGATTTCTCACTATTTTTTCTTTGGTATGTTGTGGAGATGTCCATGTATATAATCGCCGAGGAGGTAATTTGAAAAGGGTGTTTGTTATTACGAAGTCTTCGCTCTGGCAAAATTGAATCAATCGATCTCCTCTGTCGTTTCTGTAGAAATGGGTAATAAATAAAAGCTAGGATAGATAAGAATTATTGTCTATATTTATTAGAAGGAATATTTAGCATCTACATAAAAATACTTTTTACATAATAACAAACACAGTTTTCAGCTTACTTGTAACCGTTCCATGACGATGTTTCTTCTACCTACATGTATAAATAATATTAAATACAATTAAAAATTATGGCGATTCTCTTCACTTTCCTGCAGCAATCTCCTTCATACGATTCAATGCACTACCTGCTCTAAACCAACTAATCTGAAGATCGTTCATTGAGTGATTTAGCTTAATTTTATCAACTGAACCATCGGCATGTTTAACCTCGCAGTCTACAGGTTTTCCAGGGCTAAGATTCTTAAGATCTTTCAAGCTGATTTTATCTGTGGGCTGGATCTTATCGTAGTCACTGGCGTTGGCGAAGGTGAGAGGTAACATACCCTGTTTCTTAAGGTTGGTTTCGTGGATACGGGCGAAGGATTTGACGATGATGGCGCGGCCACCCAGATGCCTTGGCTCCAAAGCGGCGTGCTCTCTGGAGCTACCTTCTCCGTAGTTTTCGTCTCCAATGGTTACCCATCTAATACCTTTGGCTTTATAATCACGGGCTACGTCTGGTACAGCGCCCCATTGACCGGTCGTTTGGTTCTTGATTTTGTTTAGTTCACCGTTCTCGGCATTTGTTGCTCTGAAAAAAAAAGGAATAAAATAAATGAAAAATACGTAAAATGTATTTATAGTGTTAGATTTCTTTTTAATCACTTTTATTCAAAAGAGCAAACAATATTACATAGCTTGATCAAATAAAATAAAATCAAAACGTAATTCTGTACAGCTTGGAACAAATTTTACATGAAAATTTAGGTGAAAACAAAAGATATTTTCAAGAAAGTATATGATTTATACAACGAGATCATTGTGAATGAAAATGGGTAATTTTGCATACAATTTACTTTTTTAATTGCTGATTTGTGATTTTTTCTGAGAAGTTAAAGAGAAAAAGCTTTAATTTAAGATTTACTAAATTAAATTTGACTTCTGGGAACTAGACCTAAGAGTTCAAAAGTTGAACGTAAGACTTCAAATCCCCGTCGTCAGAAAAATTTGCAATAACTTCGTTAATAATGGACCTATTTCAATGTTTTTGAAGTTATACTTGTTTACGATCGAGAGTGAAATTTTATCACATGCCGGGCGCATGCGCACACAGACAGTATGTATTTCGTTGCTAATCTTTGAAGATATGTATTTATGAGCGCTGTCAGCGCAAATAAGTCATATTATATCATATAAAAGGATATATTAGTGTTCTTAGTAAATGTATTATTTATTATATTTTTTGTGTCTTTGGATTTGTCTTCCTCGGGAATAAGATATTTTATAATAATAGTAAGTATATTTAAAGTATTTCTGTATACTTTAAATATACTTACTATTATTATAAAATATCTTATTCCCGAGGAAGACAAATCCAAAGACACAAAAAATATAATAAATAATACATTTACTAAGAACACTAATATATCCTTTTATATGATATAATATGACTTATTTGCGCTGACAGCGCTCATAAATACATATCTTCAAAGATTAGCAACGAAATACATACTGTCTGTGTGCGCATGCGCACACAGACAGTATTTATTTATAAATATAGACAGCATGTATTTTTGTATACTTCACTTGGTCAGTATGTATGAGAAATCTTGTAACCTGTCAAAACAAAAGGGATATAGCTCAGTGGTAGAGCGTGTGACCGGAGATCAAGAGGTCCCTGGTTCAAATCCCCGACGATTCATATTCTTTTTTTTTTATACTTTTGGTATCGTTTTAATAAAAAATTTTTAAAAGTGGTAGGTAAAGAAAGTTAGTTTAATATTTAAATAAAATACAAATAACCTGTTAAGTATATTAATTTCGTTGAAATCATAATAATAGAAGTATAACTTCTTAAGGCTGTATGACACTATGCATTTTCTTGTATCATTTCCAATATCGTTTCTGATATACATTTTCTTGTATCGTTTTTTGTACATAAATTTGTGCCCTGTATGACACTATGCAAGTTCTTGTATCGAAAATTGTATGAAATTCGGCACGTGATTGGTCGAAATTTTGTTTGTCACCCTGTGTCACGTTACATTGGTATGGTAATACTGCGTCTACAGCTGATTTCTGATTTTAAGGATTTTATAAAATTTATAACCTTTTAAAAACATAAATTTAACATTTTAATGTTAACCAGAATGTTTACGTTGACTGTTGATTATTGTTGCTGACTGGATCAATTGAACATCTTCAAGTGTTATTGAATCGAATGGTGGCATTCTGCGCGATATATGGACTCAAACTCAACGCAAGAAAAACAAAATTTATGGTTATTAGTAAACAGGCAGCCGTAAATAATAATAACTATAACGTAACAATCGGTAATGACTCAATTGAACGAGTAAGTAATCTTGTATATCTGGGTACTCATATTAATGAAAGCTGGAACCCTAGTAGAGAAATAAAAAGTAGAATTGCCAAAGCAAGAACAAGTTTTATGAAATTTAAGAAAATCGGATAGCTCAGTGCGACTAGCGGCTGACCCGCACTTCACTTCGCCGTGAGGTACGAGAGTTCAAGCCCAGCCCAGGCCATCGGAAAACAAAAAGGCTAACGCGTCAGTATAAAATTCTAAATATGAATCTGGCGCTTAGACCTGAATATGCGGGCATCTGATCGACCTATGAGGGAGCAGTACGGCAAGGGATAAGGGCTTGCGGCTCGGTGATACTCCCTCATAGATCCCTACCGAAGGGCGTTGACGCCTAAGAACGGTGTATATACAAGAAAATCCTGTGCAGTCATGATCTAAATTTGGAACTTCGCATAAGAATGGTCCGATGTTATATATTCCCAGTACTACTTTACGGGGTTGAAGCATGGACACTGACAGAATCGCTTTTAAAAAACCTAGAAGCATTTGAAATGTGGGTCTACCGCCGTATTCTGATGATCAGTTGGGTAGAAAGAGTCACAAACGAAAGGGTTTTGCAACGTTTGAATAAAAGTTGCGAAGTAGTGAACACGGTTAAAAGGCGCAAATTGGAATACTTTGGTCATATAATGCGTCACCCAGAAAAATATGACATACTTCACCTTGTCATGCAAGGTAAAATAATGGGAAAAAGAAGTGTGGGCCGCCGTACAACTTCTTGGCTTAAAAACCTACGCCAATGGTTTGGGAAAACTAGCACTGAACTATTTCGTGCGGCTGTAAATAAGACAATGATTGTTAATATGCTGCGCAACATGAGAGCCAACGATCGACAAGCGGTCTCGGCACCTTAAGAAGAAGAAGTTGATTATTTGAGTTTTTTATTTTGTTTTGATATTTGTGCTAAAATATTTGCATTAGAATTATCTTCAGTTTGATCCACATTAGGAACTATTGTATGTTCCTCTATTAAAAAATGATGCAACATGAAACCCAAAGTTATACATAGTTTGAACTTTACTAGGAGCTAAATATATGGTTATTAGTAGAACAGTAGTCCATACCAAACGGTATATTAAGTATCAATAAAAGATTTATAAATAATACCTACAAAAACCAGATAAATTCATCAAGACATAAATCATATGGTCTCATTTTCAGCCGCCATTATGACATTTGGATGTTTTACCAGCAGGTTTTACGTTTTTGCTCTTTGCGCAGAAATTGGAGCAGTTCTTGTACAAGAATCTGTGCCTGACACAAATTCTTGTATCGTTTCTGATATCGTTTCTTGTATCTGTGTATGACACTACGCATTTTTTTGACATATCAGAAAAGATATTAGAAATGATGCAAGAAAATGCATAGTGTCATACAGCCTTTACGTGCGTACAAAGTACACACACATTCTTTTTGTTTATTTGGGGTAGCATATAAAAATAATAACATCTGCATGACCCTTTTGCAATAAATATTCATTATTTGGTTATAAACATTTTTTTTTAAGTTTTTGAAGTTATACTACTTTAGGCGCGATAGAGTGAATTTTTATTATTCTGCGCGCATGCGCACATAGACAGTATGTTATTCGTTGCTAAATATTTTAAGTTATGTATGTATAAGTCTAAAAAAGGTGTGGAAAAAGTATATTAGTGTTTTTAGTAAATATATTTATGATAATATATATGACATGTCAAAAATTATTTAATATGGCGGCTGTAGCACAGCTGTAGTTAGATTATTTATGGTTGTTGCGTTTTAAAATTTGTGTGAAAAGAAACAACAAACAAAAGTTAGTTAATAGTTATACTGCCTTATTAAATAGTTTTCATATACCTATATTTTTGGACTTTTGGACTATTTTGGACAAGGAAAACTCATTCTAATTTGGTAAGTAGTTTTTATTATAATCATATTGTAATTATACATTTGGATTAGGTTGAAATACAGAAGAGCGTCGATTATCCGAACTAATTGGGGGACATAGGTGTTCGGAAAACCGATTTGTTCGAATAATCGAACTACAATATATTGATACATATTTATAGCCATACATATTTATCCACAAGTGAATAAAAGCCATATTTATATACCTACATATTTATTTATATCTTGATAATGACAACTAGCAACTAAACAAAAAAGTGCAGTCTTTGCAACAACATAATTATTTTTGGATACAATATTGAAGAAAATTGCTTGCTCGGTATTCGAGTGCGGGACGCGGGAGTCGATAGTTCGAATAAGCGGTCGTTCGGTTGATCGACGTTCGGATAATCGACGCTCTACTGTACATTTATTTTCTCAAGAATGGGGATTTTAGAGAGAAATCCCAAATTAGGTCCGATTTTTATTTTTAAATTATGATTTTTTGGCGTAGATTTATTTATCTAATAGGTATGTAATGCTTTGATTTACATACTTAATTTGATTACCAACAAAAGTTCTACCAATCTTCATCTAATATATTGTTTTTTTACTGTTTTGTTATATTTTAATATTTTCTTCCACAAAATTTAAACTACATAATTTAATTATATTCAAAACAACTGTCAAACAGTAAAACGTTCAGTTACCCTATTTTTCCACATGACAAATAATGTGGAATTGGACGAGTGAGTCTAGGCATCGATTACGAATCAAAGCGCCCCGAAATTCACGGGTTCGTTTTTATTTTTTTATGCATTTTATGATTGTAAGTATATTTGTTATATAATTTTTTTTTTCAGAAAATGCGTATTTAAAATTTTTGCCAACTATTATTATCGTTCAGAAATCATTTTTTCTTTGTGGCATTTCTCAATGTGTTTGTGTGCGTTTTATTCTTTTATTTTTTAAAATTTTTGGTATTGTCTTAAGAATCACATAATATGTAGTAGAAGTATAACTTCTTACGTGCGTACAAAGTACACACACATTCTTTTTCGAATGTGTGAAACATTATCAGGAAGACGAATATCTAAACGGCGTTTCAAAATTTTTAATCCCACATTTTGGAGAGATGTTTAATAGGGGAGTCAATGTAGATCGAAAACTTGCATTGTTTCGGAAAAATTAAACAAGCTTGTATTTTTCTAAAACCTTTTTTGTTGGTTTATAAATATGTTAAAGTAAAAAGTTCTGCTCACAGATGTGGCCGCTAATAGGGAACTTGCACATTTTGTTTTATTACATAATAATGTTCAGTTTTGTATAAAAATGAGATTTACAAAATTTCACGCTTCAAAAACTCATAATAACTTAGAAGTACAAATTTAAAGTCTTCTTTATCTTAAAATAGTTCAAACGACCCGTGACGTCACAGAGTTTAACAATGTGGTTCCGTTTATGGTTATATTTACGTATATTCTTCTTCTTCTCTAGTTTATTGGCCTCCACCTACTTGGGTATTTGGCCAGCTCGTCGTCGGGAATAAAGGAAAAATATTTATATATTTTTTTTGAAAAATAGCTCTGGCAGAGCCAATTAGCCAGACTTGTTTCTGATTGATTGCAGATTCATAGTCATAAATTTCTTATAACATAAGTACATTCTACAATTTTATTTTTATAGATACATTGGTACATTGTGTAGCTTTTTTCTTATTTTGTTTTTTTTTAATTATTTTACTGTTTTTTTAATATATATTTTAATTTGTGCGAAACACTTTTTTACTTCTTTTTTTTTTCTATTCTTTTTTATTTTTGTTCCTTTTTTTTTCTTTTTTTTTGTTTATTTTTTTTGTTATTATTTTATTTTGTGTTTTTTTAATATTATTATTTTTTTTTATTTTTTTTTTATTTTTTCAAACCACATTAACAAATTATGCCTATTTATTACATATTACGTTTACAACTTGTATTTACATAATTTAACATGTTTATAAATGAGATGAAGAATTTCCATATCATTTGTAAATATTAAAGTATTTAGGTTTATTGGGAAAAAAATTTTTAAATCTTTTAATTCCTTATAAAGGTCGTTTATGTTATTTATGTTTAAATGACATTCTAATATGACATGTGTTAGATCTCCGATTTTGCCACAAGTACAATTGGGAGTATCTGCCAAGCCGATTATATGCATGTAAGATGGCGTAAGAGCATGATTGGCTCTCAACCGATTAATGGTCTTTATAAAATGTCTGTTATATTCTGTGTAAAACAAATGAGCAAACTTTGAGCCAGTATTACATTCTCTGTAATGCAATTGCCAATTATTTTTAAATTTTTGTCTGCTAAAAGTATCAATATCTGAAGCTGGAATTAAATTTTTGTTTATTTTTTCTCCGATCACATAAGCTGATTTAGCGAAATTGTCAACTATTTCATTGCCTTTTATTCGCGAATGACCCTTAATCCAAGCAATTGTTACATTTACTACTAATTGTATAATTTCAAACAGAGTTTTAAGAATATTCAATTCAATTAAGAATATTTATATTCTAAATTCAATTAAGAATATTTAAATTCAAATTAAGAATATTTATATTCTAATGACATTTATCGTATGTCGTTGTAATAATATATACCAGTTTGTTGAGATTAGAGTTTAATACAGTTTTTGAAGGAAAGGAAAGAAGGTTTACTATTGAAAATAAAACCATTTGGTAAAAGTTCAAATTTTCTATGAATAGTTCAAACGATCAAAAACACTTTTAACGTCACATAATAGTTATTTATGATATAAGTGTTAAAAGTACACGTTTAAGGCACGCATGTGAAAGTTTGCAGAATGAGCGATAGCGAGTTCTGCAATTCACATGAGTGCCTTAAAAATGTACTTTTTAACACGCATATCATACAATATTTTTTCTACATACGTAATTACAGGACAATATCTACAAAAACTTTTACTTGAACTTGACTGACATTCCATTTTTATATTTTTTTGACATTACATCAAAATTGTCTATACGGTCAATACGAACTGCAGTGCCTTAAAAATATTTTAAAGCACTAGTGCCTTAAAGTAGCATTTTTAACGCTCGTATGGAGTGCTAAAAATTGCATTTTTAACACGGTTGTAGAAAAATGTATTTTTTACTGACGTTTATAATGTCTAATTTAAAATTATATATACAATTGGTGTAGAATGTAAACATATAACCCCGTGACGTCACGACGCGTTTTGGGGTGGCTGGTACAAGTTGAATTTTTAGTCGTCTTTAGGGGCCAAACGAAAGACAAACAAAACTTTTTTATCTTTGATACAGGTTCTAAATTATGTTCTGTTGTGATTTATACCATTTTTTTCGAATTTAAAATTTGATACAAGTTCCCTATTGTTTATTAATTGTTTAAACAATAAAATCTGTTTTGTATGAACAATTTTAAAAATATCATCATTTTACCTTGACCAAAAATGTTTCTATTTTGTGTTTGATTATGCTGAATACGAATCTGACGTTACAAATTAGAAAACTCTTTAGCTCTTGTAAAAAACTTTAGCTCTTGTAAGTAAAAGGGAAACATTTTTATTATCAATTTTACGAGTTATTATATTTTACAATTCTAGATACTTACGTAATGAACATATTGTTTGAGATGTTATCAAGATGACCACGGTATTTCAACCAAGGTCCAGCTGCTGAGATGTGATCGGTTGTGCACTTTCCTTTGACTTTAATCAGAATGGTCATGTCATCCAAATCTTTTCCGTCCCATTTATCGAAGGGTTCCAACAATTGTAGCCTCTGAGATTTGACATCAACGTCGACCTTTACGTTGGAACCGTCGGCAACTGGGGCTGCGTAGGTGTCCTGGCCGGGGTCGAATCCTTTGCTGGGGAGTTCGTCCCCGAATGGTGCAGTCAGTTTGAAGCTCTTGCCATCAGAACCTTCAAAAACGTGATTTGGTTTAATAAAAGACTATAACAAAACAAGAATAAAAAACCGCTAAACGCCGTAAAAATGAGTGGCGCATACAATATTCCAGCTACAAAAGAGCTGATATTACAGTATTTCTCATGATCATCTTTCAGTGCGTCACAGTTTTTCGATTTCTTTCTAACGCATTAAATTGTATGTGACAGAAAAAAAGGCACGTCGGTGACTACATTTCGTCGGTGACATTTTTATAACATTTCTTCTAGTTATTCTAATTGTCGATAGATGGCGCCATAATAAAAAAATATATTTTTTTAATTAGATAATAATATTACAAATATAATCTGTATAATTTATAAGACTGTACAAATCAAAGAAAATACCATTTTATAAATGCAAGAAACACATTTGATTTGTTTTTATTCCAAATTGAAAATAAAATGTGACAACTGTCAGATTTAACTAAAATGTCATGTTAGAATAAATGTCATAAATGTGTATTATCACGGACTTACCCCTTTTCCTATCATTTGTTACGCACTGAAAAATGATCATGAAAAGGACAATATCAATATTATGTGACAGCTTTAGATTTAATACGATTGTGTGGTGTACCCATAGGCAGTTCTGATGACTCTAAAAAGAAGAAACGTATGTCAACTGATGGTGGTGTCCCCCGAATCGAATTAAATCTAAAGATGTCTTTCCGTATCAGATTTCTTTGGCTTTCGTAATGGCTTCGGAAGAGTAGAAGCTCTGTATAGTTTCACAACTTTTGTCCAAAAATGTCGAGACCAACACAAAGATCTTTTTAGTCGCATTTATAGACTATGAGAAAGCTTTCGACAAAGTTAAACATACCATTCTTATATGATGTCGTGATGATAGTGAGAAATCTCTATTGAAACCAACAGGCGGTGGTAACATTAGACGGAAATAGCACGGATGCGCCACAGATAAATAGAGGAGTGAGACAGGGCTGTGTACTTTCACTATTACTCTTTAATATATACTCAAAAGAGTTATTTACAAAAGCACTTGAAAACTGTACAGAAGGGATCAAGATAAATGATGAAAATACAAATAACATTCGTTATGCTGACCAGAGCTGGGCCGGGTACTGATAAATTGTACTCGGGTACAGAGAACCGGGTACTTTTCATATTTGAGGAACGAGTACAGAGTACCGAGTACATTGCTCAAAAAAAGTACTCAGAGTAGGTACAATACTCAAAGTACAATTACCCGAATTTTTCGAGTGCTTATTTAGAGTACATTTGAATATAGAACCCGAAAGACGGTAAGAAGGCAATAATTATCTCTGCATCTCTAAACATATTTATTTATGAGTCATGAAAACATAAAATAACGTACAATTCCAACTTGAATAAAAAATAAGAATTTTAAAAATTGATCATTGATTAATACAGTAAAACCTGTCAGTGTTTTTGTAGTTCACAAATACATAAAAGATAATTGGAACTTTGTTTATTTTGTTAATAAAAGCAAATATAATTCTATACGTAAACGGAAACTACTCTGAACCACCTAAGATTTGCCGATGACATCGTTTTAATATCGGATAGAGTTGATAAAGCTACAAAAATGCTGCACACGCTCTATAAAGTGTCAAAAACAATTGGTCTTAAAATTAACACCTCAAAGACAAAATTTATGACCAACCTTGTAGTCAGCGATAAAATTCAGATTGAGAGTCATAGCATCGACCAAGTAATAGCTTACAAATATCTAGGGCATGAGATTCGCTTAGGCCGAGATAACCAGACAACTGAAATACAAAGAAGGATAGGTCTCACATGGGCTGCCTTCGGTAGATTAAATAACATTTTCAAGTCTAATATTCCAGTTTGTTTAAAAAGAAAGGTTTTTGACCAGTGTGTTTTGCCGGTTCTTACATATGGTGCAGAAACACTAACTCTGACAAAAAGAACAATAAATAAAATAAGAGTTACACAACGCGCTATGGAAAGATCAATGTTAGGTATTACCATCAGAGATAAAGTACCAAACCTAGAAATAAGAAGAAGAACAGGAGTCACGGAGGCAGTTGAAAGAATAGCCATGGCTAAATGGGCTTGGGCAGGACATGTTGCCAGACTGACGGATGGCAGATGGACCAAAAAGATTCTGGAATGGCGACCAAGGCAGGAGGCATATCGAAGCAGAGGACGACCACCGACTAGATGGACGGATGATATCAAGCGCATCACCACAAATTGGATGCAAGAAGCTCAAGATAGAAATAGGTGGAAATTTTTACGGGAGGCCTACGTTCAGCAGTGGACAAATATAGGCTAGTTGATGATGATAAACGGAAACTACTAAAACTACTTTAATATCCTAATATAAAACAAAACTAGGTAGGTACATACTATACTACGGAGAATAACAGATTGATGTTAAGTTTTTTTAAAGAATTTTTCAACTCACTTTTATTTTTTTATATCCTTTGATAATTTGAGTTTTTACAACACCATATTTTTCGGCCAACTTTTGTGAATTAAAATCATACTTTCTCTTTTACAACGCTTTTACGACATTTTATTATAGGATTTTAAGAACCTTGTGACCACCGACCCGATGAAGGTTGTTTAATCTCTTGTTGAGGTAGATACAGTAGGTCCTAATAAATAGTACTGGGAATTTCCATCAACAAATAGACAAAAATTAACAAAATTATTTTGGCCGACATTCACATTCAGTTTCTATAAAATGGGCTTTAAAAATATGTGATTATTTGGCTGAGTCCGTATTATAAAGGTGGCCGTAAATAGCAGGTCATAAATAAGGGAATATACATATAATTGGTTTGGGGAATTTTGAAACCGACCGTAAGTACAGGTGGCCTGTAACATAGATTTTACTGTAATCAGTATAACACCACTCACACTCACTGATTATTTTAATGGCTTTTAAGATAACTAATTTTTCAAAGTTTCATCAGTTACGCTACGAGTACGAGTACCGAGTACTTTATTGAAAATGTACTCGGTACCGGGTACTGAGTACTTAGAGTACAAAATTCGGGTACTTGTACCTGGGTATTGCCCAGCTCTGATGCTGACGATACAGTCATTATCGCGGAAAGTGAGAAAAGACCCGCAGACGCTACTAAACACAATTTGTGATACTGGGGAACAGTTCGGTTTAACAATAAACAAAAAGAAAACAAAAACCATGGTTATCAGTAAGAGGGATAAAGTCATAACAAGGATCCAGATAAAAAATGATGATACTGAACAAGTGGACAAAAAGAAATACTTGGGAATCTGGATTGCGGAAGATCTAAATCCGAAACCAGAAATTCGATCAAGAATAGAACAATCAAGAGCAGCCTTTTTAAAGATGAGGAAATTTCTGAGTAACCAAAGACCCAATCAGCAAATCCGATATCGGATGGTAAAATGTTATATCCACTCTATTCTTATTTATGGTGCCGAAGCTTGATTAATGTTGAGTTAATGAGAAAGCTGGAAGCATTTGAGATGTGGCTTTTCAGGAAAATTTTAGAAATACCACGGACCGATCATATTACGAACGAAATTTAGCACGAAGACGTAGCAAACGAACAAGGACTATCAATATAAACACATGGAATATCCAAGGCCAATACCCCCGTCATGGCGAATTTCAAACAAATCGTGAATAGTGAACCCCAGGTGGGTAGATCAGTAATGGTAAGTCCCACACCTCATAAGGTCTGCCTCAAGGATTCTGGAGGAGGCAAAAATTCGCAAACGACAAAATCCAAAAAACACATATTGATGCATATTGCTACCTACAATGCGAGAAGTCTGTTGTCAGAAGAAAGACTTACAGAGATGGAAAGTGAAATGTCAAATATCAAATGGGACATAATAGGAGTCAGCGAAGTGAGAAGGAAAGGAGAAAGTCTGAAGACCCGAAGTACATAGCATCTTTTCTACAGTATGGGTAATGAAGAAACATCAGAGGGAGGCATTGGGTTTTTTATACATAGAAAGCATAGCGATAAAATTACATCTATTAAAGGAATATCGAACAGAGTTGCCTACTTAACATTACAACTCAATAAAAGATACAGTATTAAAATAATTCAAGTCTATGCACCAACAACCACCCATTCAGATGAAGAAGTCGAAGAATTCTACGACGATATCTCAATAGCCCTAAACGACGTACCCACACAATACGTGATAATATGTGGTGATTTCAATGCGAAAATAGGAATCAAAGCATGTCCAGAAGAAACATCACTTGGAAAATTTGGACTAAATGGAAGGAATGAAAGAGGAGAGACCTTAATTAGTTTTCTCCTTCAGAATAATCTAGTCCAAATGAATAGCTTTTTCTATAAGAAACCACATAGAAGATGGACCTGGGCAAGTCCAGATAATAAAACAAAAAACGAAATTAACTTCATAATTACAAACAAAAAAGAAATCATCCAAGACGTAACGGTCCTAAATGCATTCAACACTGGTAGTGACCATAGAATAGTAAGAGCAGCAGTTAAAATAAGCACAAAACAAGAGAGACGCAAATTAGTAAATACGAAACCAATACCAATATGGACTCAACCTAGAGACATTAAAGAATATCAAAACGACACTGAAACCAAACTGAGAAACAACACAGACATAACTCTCAATGAAAACATAGATGCACTAAACCAACATATTACGCAAGCCATTTGAGAAAGCATGAGAAAACACTGTCCAAGAAGTAAGAACGAAGAAAAACTTAGTACTGACACCAGGAATTTAATGAAACAAAGAAATCTTATTACAGAAAGAAATGATCCAAATGGAGAGCAAAAGAGAGAGATAAACAGAGAAGTCAAGAAAGTAATAAGAAAAGACTTAAGAAAGTATAATACACTTAAAATCGAACAAGCCATAGAAAATAATAAAGGCCTAAAAAGTCTGCGAAGAAAACTAAATAATGGAAAAAGTCAGATCATTAAATTAAAAAACAAAAAGGGCGAAATAACAACAAATAGAGATGAGCTTTTAACAATAGTAGAAGACTTCTATGGAGAACTTTATAAAAGCAGACGGATGAACCAAACACAGCTAAAAGATGCAATAAGCAAAACAATATTAAATCAAGGCTCTGAACTCATGCCAGAAATAACTCTCAGTGAAATTAGACAAGCGATGAATAAAATGAAATCCAATAAATCACCAGGAGACGATGGAATAGTGATCGAGGCTGTTAAGAATGGCGGTGAACCTCTAATGAGAAAAATAAAAGATCTGTTTAATCTATGTTTGACAAAGAAATCCATACCATCTGAATGGAATAGAGCCAAAACAATTCTTCTGCACAAAAAAGGAGAAAAAACTGATCTGGAAAATTACCGACCAATCAGTCTGTTAAACCATATTTATAAACTTTTCACGAGAGTAATCACCACAAGATTAGACAAGAAATTAGACCTGTATCAAAGTAGAGAACAAGCTGGATTCAGAGCAAACTTTGGAACCAACGATCACCTCCAAGCAATAAAACAACTCATCGAAAAATCCATAGAATATAACAAGCCCTTAGTTTTAGCATTCGTAGATTTCCACAAAGCATTCGACTCAGTAGAACTCGACAGTGTTATAGAAGCACTAAACGAGAGCCGCATTGATAGCCGATATTCGAGGCTAATATATAATATATATAAAAATGCGACAAGCTCGATACAGCTACACGCTAACAGCAAACAAATAAAAATCCAAAGAGGTATCCGTCAAGGGGATACGTTGTCACCTAAACTTTTCATATTGGCTCTAGAAAAAGCGATCAAAACCCTCGAATGGGGTGATAAAGGAATAAATGTAGACGGAGAGATGCTACACAACCTAAGATACGCAGACGATACAGTCCTGATTGCAGACGATTTGGGACAAATAAAGAAAATGTTGGAAGAACTTGGTACGGCATGTCATAAAATAGGCTTAAGAATGAATATAACAAAAACAAAATATATGACGAACTTAGTACCAAGTAAACACCTTGAAATACAAAATGAACAAATAGAACTGGTAGACAAATATATATATCTGGGTCACGAAATTAAGATAGGTAAGGACAATCAAACAACAGAAGTATCCAGAAGAATAATACAAGGATGGGCAGCATACGGAGCTCTTAGGGACATTTTTAAGAGTGACATTCCAACTAACATGAAGAAAAAAGTTTTCGACCAATGCGTGCTACCGGTGATGACCTATGGTGCAGAAACATTATCCCTCACAAAGAAAAACGCACAAAAACTAAGAGTAGCGCAGAGAAGAATGGAGCGATCAATGATAGGGGCCACTCTGCGAGACAGGATTAGAAACGAAGATCTACGAGCTAAGACCAAAGTCATAGACGTCATTGAAAGAAGCTGCAACTTAAAATGGAAATGGGCTGGACACGTTGCCAGAATGAAGGACGAAAGATGGACTCGCAAACTAGTTGAATGGAGACCAAGAGCCGATAAACGTAGCAGAGGAAGACCACCAACACGATGGCAAGACGACTTACGAAAGACAACAAAAAACTGGATACAAAAAGCACAAGGTAGAACACTTTGGAGACAAACAGGGGAGGCCTATGTCCAGCAGTGGATTGAGAGAGGCTGATGATGATGATGATGAATATCCAAGGGAGGAGAACCAAATCGGACGAAATCGTAGCAAAAGTAAAACAAATAAAATCAGATATCACCGTTCTTGCCAAAACAAATAAAAACAGGTCAAGGAAGTGAAGACATAAAAGGATTAACACATATTTATAGTGGAGTAGAGAAAGACAAGAGAGCGTAAGCAGAAGTATCAATATTAATAAAAAAGACTTAAAGCAAACCTGAAAAGCTGCAACAAAATCGATGAGAGTATCTATTATGTGGAAACAGCATGACCTCGAGATCATGGAATTTATTATGCGCCATCAGAAAGTGCATCAAGAACGGTTAAACAAAATGTTGTGTGATACCATATCAGAACTTCATCAAAATATAAATAGCAGCAAAGAAATATGGTGAGCGATTTTAGTGCTTGGACAGGGAAATACAAAAAAGTGAAAAAGTTCGCCACGTAACAGTATCAGTTCTTTACTTCTTATCAATAATAATGAATACCTTTTAGTGAGTCGGTTAAGGGGTTGAAGTCAAGTCTTCCAGCGATACTTAAGGCAGTTACAAGTTCTGGAGATGTAACAAAGCAGTGAGTTGCGGGGTTAGCATCGTTACGTCCCGTAAAGTTACGATTGTATGATGTTACGATGGTATTTTTCTCTCCTTTCTTAACATCTTTTCTGTCCCATTGACCAATACAAGGTCCACAAGCGTTAGCTAGTACCTAAAAATAAAATCCGAATTAGAAAATCTAGTATGCAAATTAAATAAATATGTAACCCTTTCAATACTGCGGGATTATGTTATGTATAGATCCCAGGAATAATTTAAAAAATACTGCATCGCTAAACGCGGCTCTAAAATGTTTTGGGATAGAATAACTCGGTAGTGTACAATCTTGGCTTGGGCATAACCTATAAAAAGTCGTTATTTTCGGTCTCCGTCTACAACAAACACTGGCTGATTGTAGTTTACGCACGTGCTCTCGGTATGTGTACGAGATTGTTATTACTTTCTGTTGTTCACTCTTTGGATCATTTTTGCTTAAAAGATTACTACATATACGAAAAAAGGTACGTCAATTTTTTTTTAAATAAAACGGGATAATACCCAAAGGTTGGCTGTATACCATCTAGTTAAATAAAATTAACATGAAATAAAACTCCCTAGTGTAGTTGGTATATTTAATAAAAATTTAAATTTTTTTTTAAAATCCAAACGGATTACGTTCATAACCTTTTCGGACTTATCAGTCCATCATCAGTGAACTCTCTGTCCTTGCTAAATAGCCACAATGCCAAACACTGGTCATGATGTATGTTCTAACTACATGGTGAAATTTGTAAAATCATTGACAGACCAAACGTAGTTCAATGTAGACCTATTCATAAAAAATCTCTTAATTAATGGAGTAGAGCATCATGTTCCTAGTAGTAATCCGTTGGCATCCAATGTAAGCCAAATAATTTCCACAAATTCTATAAATAATAAGCCACAAATTCTAGATCCAAGTTTCGATTGGACCAGAAAAAGACATAAAAAATCAACGCTTATATATAAAATAAACAAAGATTCTCCTGTAATTGACTGCTTCTAGATAATGTTTTACTACTAATGTCTAAGTTATATTTCAATGAACCCAATACAGCAAATGATGCACCAAAATTATATTAGCTAGAAGAAATTCTTTTCTATTTGAGGAAAATTGTTGTACCCAGTAGACGAAATGACAGTACCTTTCAGTCCATGAATCTAGGACTAAATGCAAGGGAAGATCTTCTCTAAAACAATACCTCCCCCTGAAACTATTAAAAAGGAGAATAAAGTTATGGGCCAGGTGCGACTCAAATACAGGCTACGTGTATGATACAAACATCTACAGCGGAAAAGAAACAGAATTTAACAGAAGGCACACTTGGTCAGCGAGTTGTACTAAAATTAGCTGAAACAAAAACAAGCACTAATGTAGTGTAATGTTTTGACCGCTTCTTTACATCTATTTGCTGCTAAATACAATAAAATATCCTTGTGTTAGAATATTCATGTCAAAAAGAAGAAATACACCCAAATTTGTAGGCTGCTTAGAAAGAAGTGAATGCGAAATGCTTGTATGCAAAGAGGGTATATTAGCTAGTAGATGGAAAGACAAAAATGATGTATTAGTCACGAGCAGTAGTATAAGATAGCAGTCTAAAAGAAATTAGTTGTCCCGACGCAACAATTTTTTATAACCAATATATGGGCGGCGTAGATCACGCTGACTTACGCGATGTATAGCACTCGCTCCGTTGTCGCTCGTGCTCTAAAAATCGCGTGCGTTCGCAAAAAGTAGTTCACGCACAGTTTCATACAATATTTTATCTACGATAAACAAGTAAAAAAAGCTGTAACTCTTCGTCACTGGAATTCATTTCTATTCTACAATTTTTAGAACTTTGACATTTAAAAATTCTAACTACTTTCAAACCACAAAACTGTCAAAACTTTTGTTGTAATTAATTGCTCATATTGTCATCACCATGACAACGCGAAAGTTAAGGATTGTCACCATGACAACGCGAAAGTTAAAAACAGTGCGAAAAAGTAAAACCCATTTAAAATACATTGTTACTTCACGCACACTTTAAATCCTTTACGCACTGCTATCTATAATGACAGTTTTCACAATCTAAAAACTTATACATAATATGACAGAGTAGATAAATAACTATTTTCGACTGCTAATGACGGCAGTCTTCAACAGCTTTATCATTTATACTGTATCTTCAAATAGAAAAATGTCATTCATTGATTTTGTTATCGACTTGTCAGAATCGCTAATTAGTGGAGGCAGATCAGAATCATCGCACAAAAGAACAAAGAAACAAGGCCGCATTTCAAAGACAGTAAAATATTACACTAACATTGGTGGTCATATTCCAGTTGAAAAAGGTGGGAGGAATAGATGTGAAAAAGGTGGGAGGACCTTTCTATCACTTTCTATTGAATATTTTACAATTTTACTCCGTATAACATTGTACATAGAATATTTTCCAGTTCATAAAAATATTTTTTTCTTTCATACGATACTGTTTCTGTATTACTGTTGGGACATATATTTGCCCCATTATTAGTGATGTTAGAAGAGAATATTCTCAAGAGAATATTCTCGGCCAGAAAATTCTCTCGAGAATATACTCGGCAAAAATTTTCTATATTTTCAAAAACCCAAACAAAAATAAAAACTAGATACGGGTCAGATTATATATTAAAAAATATGTAGATATATTGTTTTTGCCAATCCTATGAACCTCTAGAAAGGGTGTTTACAGTGTCAATATTTATTGTTTTGGTGCAATATTAACGTGCAAATATTTAGAATGGTGTTCATTTAAGCAGAGAAGAACAAGTTGAGGAAACTGAGTTTGTAGATAATTTAGCAACTTTAAAATATGATGATGAGTCGGCTGAAATAATGGCAGATTTGGCACTTTATCGGTCTAAGGAGTTATTTTTTGGAAAACCATACGTTGTAAAATCAATTGAAAATCTAGACCCAATCATATGGTGAAAAGGTACATGTTTTCTGAACAAAATTCACTAAAATAGCGGTTGATGTATTAAGCCTGCCTTCATCCAGTGCAGCGACTGAAAGAAGTTTCAGTACTTATGGTTTTTTATCCACTCCTCTAAAAGAAACCGGCTCAATGCTGAACGGGCTCATAAGGTAACTTTTATTGCTCACCATTTAAAATTGTTAGACGTAGACCAAGCTGAGCTGGCTACTCGTGAAAGACAAAATCCCACAACTTCTCATTACTACATTGAAATTCAGAATGTAGGTGACTAGGATGAGCTAATGATAGAAATAGATTCTGAATCTGAGGCCTCATCTTTTATCATACCACATTGATTATTTGCTGTTAAGAAGAAAATTTAATTTTTTATCAAAGAAATTTGTGTTTTCTGTTGTTTTTGTATTTTTTTTATATACAAATAACACTGTTGTTTCGTCTCATAATTTTGTATATAAGATCATGATTTTTAATACCCTATTTTTCCATCTTCAACAATATTCTTAAGCGCGTCATGGGGTTCATTCTCAGAAAATTCTCCATATCGAGAATATTCTCGAGAATATTCTCCGATTTTTCATTGCACGGGACTTTTTTTTCAGAAACTAGTTTATGCAACAATTTCAAATTTACCTTTTCTAACTTCATATGACCCGATCTATAAATATATTTAAAATAGAAGATAGAATAAAATCTAAAAGTCTTATTGAAAGAGTGCTACAATCTAGTGCTACTTACAGTGCCTCCAAATTCGGTAAGAGTCTTAGAAATTCCGTCTCTTTCGATAGTAGCGCGAATCTGTTCTGATCCAGGAGTGACATTGAATGGAATTTTGGATTTGATGCCGTGTTTCATAGCTTCTTTGGCGATGCTGGCACATCTTCCCATGTCTTCGTATGAGCTGTTGGTACAGGAACCGATCAAGCCAACTCTGATGTCTACTGGCCAACCGTTCTTGTTGGCGTTGGCTCCGAGTTTGCTGATTGGACTGGCTAGATCAGGAGTGAAGGGACCGTTGACGTGGGGTTCCAAGGTGTCGAGGTTGATTTCGATGAGTTCGTCGTATTCGGCACCTAAAATTCGCAAGTATGTATACGATTTTACACAACATTCCTTCAAAACTATTCATTTGTCCAAACCCAGATTCATATTTGAACTACACTATTTGAAAAGTGAAAAGTGGAGTAACTCTGTTTACTCCTCCGAGGCTTCTACAATTTGCAAGCCATAACGGATGCTGAGACTAAGGAAGATGAGGGAATTTTACAATTTATAATTCACGTCCCATTAAAGTTCCAACGAGAATGGTTCCCTTCGTACTCCAATCAGAGTAAACATGTAAATCAAAAATGAATAACCATTTTCAATCTCGTTGCAAAACGAAAATACAGTCGCATCATATTCTAGTCTAATCAGAGAGTACAGCAAGCACGTCTACCGGTTTCGAAACTTATTAGTCTATCATCAGGAGGCACATATGCTGCTCTCTCTGATCCAACCAAAACAAACCCCGGCGTGAAGTCACGGATTGCAACGAACGAAATGGCATAGATGCCCTAGCGGCAACTGCTAGCAAAAGACTATGATGCGGCTGTATTTTCGTTTTGCAACGAAATTACTGCAAAAATACCTTCAAATGTCGATTTTTTGAAAATTATTAATACCTTTTTTAAAAAAACTATAATTTCGCGTGATAATGGTGACAATATCACAAGTATTCAGCTATAAAAATTTCAAGCAACATTAAAATTGTTTATCGCAGAAAGCTTTTATCTACAACGTTATTATGACTAAACTATTGGGTCCACATGCATTTTGAAAGCACTAAATTGAAGAGAAAGGCTTATATAGTAGACTCTCTCTATAACGAACACGGGTATTACGAGGTTTCGCTTATAACGAGGTACACTATATGTTCCATGAAATTCCTATTGAACTATAACATCTCTATAACGAGGCATATTTGATTAAAACGAGGAAAAATGAAATTGAAGAATATGTTTCTTTACCTATTTTTGGCGTGGTGTTGGCTATAAATAAATACCCGAACTGCCTGTATACAGGAATGCCCAACATCTGTGTGCTTACCGAGGCCAGTGCTGTAATAAATTCCAGCGCCTGTAATAAACTTCTTCCTTCCTATTTATCTATCGACCGATATTGAATATTGTAGGAAATTTACAATTTGCGATGGCCAAGTTTCATTGTTGAAGTCGACCATCGACACGTAATAAACTATGTAAGAGGCATCAAAACATTTCAGTAGTGGTGGTATGCACAATATTATTGTTGTCTGATATAACGAGATCCGCTTATAACGAGGTAATTAGTCCGCCATTTCAGTTCTCGTTATAGAGGGAGTCTACTGTATTATTAAATTAAATCATTTAATGATTAAAAAACTTTCTGTTATATTATAAAATATAATACAATATAAATAAATATATAATATTGTAAAATGTAATATTGTAAAATATGATGATACAGGTAGTGTGATTTTAAGCTTATAAACATTTAAGATATCTCAAACGTATCCAAATGTAGTAAGTTATTTTTCTTAATCGAAATATTGGCATTTTTACACGAATTTAAAAAAATACAAGGTCCTACAACACTTCCAAAAATTCACCGGGCTTTGTTTATAAACATTAAGAAATTTAAAAACCACCATTTGTTAAAAGATTAAAAGTTCAAATTTTGACAAAAAAATTCATGACATAAATTATAAAAGTCGCAAGATATCTGGTTCTAATCAACGAAAATTATTGTTTTTTAATTTAGTTAATTAGCAATTAGTTAGTTTGTGAATTATTTATTTAAGCGACTAATCTGTTTAAACAATTTAAAATAGATATTGAATATTCAAAATTTTACTTTTATCTTATTATTAGTATTGGAAAGGTTATGAAATGATGGGTAACCTAAATATTTATGTATTATGGTTATAAATATCTTTTAACAATATATTTCACAAAAAAATTATTTTTTTATTTGAAAATCAAATATATTATACCGGTTAATTTTTCTTGAATTATGCTTTTTATTAGTATAAGTAATTGTAAAAATAATAATCATAATTCAAGAAAAATTAACATGTTAAGATTTGATTTTCAAATAAAAAATTAATTTTTTGGAAATTTTTTTCTTAAAAGATATTATTTGTAACTATAATACATAAATATTTAAGTTTCCTATAATTTCATAACCTTTTCTACTAATAATAAGACAAAAGTAGAATCTGGCAAAGTAAATTTTTATTTTAAATTGTTTACACAAATTACTCGGTTAAATAAACAATTCAAAAATGAACTATTGGTACCCAAAATTAATAAACGAGCTAAATTTTTTAACTGAATATTAGTGATATTCTCTACATTTTCACACGAAATTAAATTTTTTTGTACATTTTTAGAAAAGGTATTAATATTTTCAAAAAACCGACTTTTGAAGGTATTTTTTGCAAGTAACAAATTAACAAACACAACTTTACAAACTCCAATGGCGACGCGTGACTTTTTCTAAAGTGTTACCAAAACCAGATGTAAAAAAATCTTTTTAAAAAATATTTTGAACCTCCCAAATATAAGTTTTTGTTTTCAATCCTGTGGGATAAAATTAAACAAATCACTATTCCCAAATTATATGTATGTAATTATGTATATGTAACAGGTATAACAATAAATAATAAACAAACTAAACATATTATTCTACCATAAAATTAACATAAAAAAATGAACAAGTAGGAAAAAGAACAGATTTTGAAAACTATTGTTTATATTTTAATTCTTCCATTTTCAATAACATCATTTTTTTTTTCTTTAAAATAATATATAAAAAAATATACAAGTAGAATGACTTTTCAAGTACGTAGTTGATCAATTACGCAATACGTAGCAACACTATTCCATGTTTAAATGCACGCACACTTTAATCTGTAATAGGTACTAAACCAACGTTACCAATCTTCAAAATGGTTACAATACTGATATGCGCAGCGTGCCCGCGCGCTGTCTCTAGACCCGTCGCTCCTTCAAAATTTCAGAGCTAGTCCCGAGCGATAGCGAGGTTTCTCCTGCGTACCGTTACCAGTGCCAGTATTGGTAACAGCATATGATAACGTGCCATGGATTCACATATCTCGTCAATATTTTCGTGCATCTAGTTGGCAACTTACTCAATTAGGTACTATTAACAAGTATTTCTGTTGGTAAAAAATATAAATACAATTATTTCGTAGTAGTCATAAAATATTTATTTGCAAGATTTGTAACTGTTACCAATGGTAACAGTGGTTACATGGACGTTTCGCCACTGACACACTCTCTTTTTATAGGATTTTCTATGTTTTTTCAGTAAAATTCTGTCACTTTTTCATATAATTTAACGGTCTTCACCTTTGATATTTAAAATCAAATAGCGATCTTATATTGTTTATTTATTTTTTATAAGTAAAAAATTACTTTAAATCTTTTGCACATTTTGTTTAAGTATTGCAAATTTGTATCACCAGATTTGTCAAAAGTAGTTGTTAGATACCTGTATTAAAGGATGTCGCGAAAAAGGCTTCTTTTGCTAATTTTTCCAGCCTAGTATCAAACTGAATATTTTGCCGGTAAGATTTTGATACAGTCTGTTTAGATTTAAATTAGATATACACTACACCCTTTAGATGGCAACACTGCACGCTAGACGTAAACATTAGCAAGTGTATTACAGTTGTATTAGTTGTCGACCGCGGAATATCAATTTCATCAGCAAAATAGAGATGGCTATTTCGTTTAGTTTTTGAATATTCTTGGACAATCGTTATTTGCATAATCGCTTAAATTATTCATTAATTTAATTAATAGGATTATTTTTTCACTAACTACGTATTCAGTGATTACCATAATTTATACAGTATGTCCCTGTAAGCTGTATCCGTACGGAAAACTTTTTTATTATTAATTTTACGAAAAAAAGTTATTCTTCATAAAAAGCTCTGCATGGTCCAAAACCTAAGATTGAACCATCAAATATCAAATTTTTTTAATATTATACGAGGTATGTCAAAATGTTTGAATTTCACTCAAGAGTAAAGTAGCTTTATTTTTCACAATATTGAAAATTGCTATTCTGAAAAGTTGTTTGGAATTAAAAACTATATTCTAGTACGCAATTACATCCTTCTAGAAATTTTTTTGTAAAATTATGGATAACTAACATTATTTTCAGTTATATCAATTCAGTTAACTTTTATTATTATTAATTTTACCAAAAAAACTTATTCCTAATAAGAAGTTCTGCATGGTCTAAAACCTAAAATACAACCATCTTATGTCAAATTTTATCAATTTTATACGAGGTATGTCAAAAAATATGAATTTCGCTCAAGAGTAAAATACGTTTATTTTTCACAATATCGAAAATTGTTATTATAAAAAGTTATTTAGAATTAAAAACTATGATTCAATATGTAATTACATCCTTCTAGTTGAAATATTCTGAACTATAAAGGTACTTTACTTTTGACCTAAATTTATCTTTTTTGACATACCTCGTATAAAATTGACAGAATTTGATATAAGACGGTTGTATTTTAGGTTTTAGACCATCCAGAACTTTTTATTAGGAATTACTTTTTTTCGTAAAATTAATAATAGAGTTATCAGAATTGAAATAACTGAAAATAATGTTAGTTATATATTTCAATTGCATATTAGAATATAGTTTTTAATTCCAAACAACTTTTCATAATAGCAATTTTCAATATTGTGAAAAATAAAGCTACTTTACTCTTAAGTGAAATTCAAATTTTTGACATACCTCGTATAACATTCATAAAATTTGATATCTGATGGTTGAATCTTTGGGTTTTTACCATGCAGAACTTTTTATAAAGAATAACTTTTTTTCGTAAAATTAATAATAAACAAGCTGAAAATGCGAGCATTATCATAACGAAAACTTTGTTTATATACGTATTTAAATTCATAATATAGAAAATTGCTATTACGAAAAGCTGTTTAGAATTAAAAATTATGTTTTAATGTGCAAGTATATCATTCTAATTTAAATGTTATGAACTATAAAGATACTTTACTCGAAATTCATATTTTCTTACATACCTCGTATAAAATTAATAAAATTTGATTCATGATGGTTGCATCATAAATCTTAGACCAAGAAGAGATTTTTATGAAGAATAACTTTTCTTCGTCAAATTAAAAATACAAGAGTTATAAATGAAAATGATTGTTGGTATCCATAATTTGAGAAAATTCGTCAAATATTTTTTTCCATTAGAAGGATGTAATTTCATATATCAGAACATACTTTTTTATTCCAAACCACATTTTAAATAATAATTTTCCAATATTGTAAAATAAATAATACATACATGATAAAGATAAAGATACTTTTTACTGATGAACTTTACTTGGATCTGCAGACCGAGCGAGTCTCGTAAACTCCACGGCTTTGCGCCACGCTTCACGCAACCGTATTTGCGTACTTGTGTTTCGAGTTGTGTGGTCGTGCGCTGGTCGAGTGGAGTTATAATTTACCAAATTTAAATATAATCGTTTCTACTGATTCATTATTAATATACTCGTAGTATAATATGTATTATCAGTGGCGGCTCGTACCTCTTTAAGAAGGTAGTGCCAGAACTCGGGCAGCCGCCAAAATTTTTAGTGACGGATTCACGATATTGTCAAAAAAAGGTATACTGACAACAAAAACTAAAAAAAAATATGCGCGGATATTTTTATCTTATGTATCTTAAGTTTATTGATCTGAGGTGCCAAGCAATTGTCCAACATTGATCAAAACCGTTCCGTAAATTAATTAATAATAAAAACCTCTTAACCTACTACCAGCATTTACTGCTGATAGTGATAGTGCTAGAAAATTATTATTAGGATTTAGTTTCTATTTACCAATTTATAAAAATAATACTTCATTATTCACACACATGCACAAATTTTTGTAATGTCACTTTTAAAGTTTACGATATATGAAGTTCATTCTTCTATTTTTGGTTGCAAAGTTTTCAATGACTTTATAATTAAAATTATCAATACAATTTACAAAATGCTTTTCTGCAGATAGCATACCTAAAGCACTGTTTTAACATCGAAAAACAGCGTTCTGCTTCAGATGTTGATATAGGAATGGTAACTAAAATACTTAAAAGTTTAATAGTTTCTTCAAATGTGCTTTTTAAACCTTCCCTCTACAATAAAACCGATAGCGAAACAGCCCCAGAGGTAGTACTTAATTCGTCTCGCTAATACAGTACCTACTTCTAATTCAGTTTTAAACCGAGTTTTGATTAAAAATTAAAATTGTCTCCACGTTTCATTAAAAAATGATTCGAAAAACTGATGCTTATACGCAGAAAACTTCTCCGACATAAATAAATTAAAAGCAACTAGATGTCCGGAGAAGGTAGACCTTTGAAAGATCTGGTACTTTGAATAATATGAACCTTTAAGTCGTTGTCTAATTCGGCACTAAAATTGACCAACTCCTTTTTTTTTTTTTTTTTTTTTTTTTTTTTTTTTTTTCCTGGAAGCCGTCTGTTGTGAACCGGTTGTACTGCAGCCACTTGGCTTATTGTACATCTTCCATTGTTTATGAAACCCATTCCAGAATTCTGGAACCCTGTACCAGCTTGTACAGGTCTAGTGGGTGGGTGCCATATAATTTTGGAGTCATTTCGATGTCTCCGAAAAGTGTTTGCCGCCTCCGATCCAATGCCTCACAGTCATGCAAAATATGGTTGACTGTTTCAGGTTCTCTGTTACAGAGTCTGCAGCTCAAGTCTCCATGAAACAGCCCCATTGTATGCAGGTGACCCTTAACTGGCGCATGTCCAGTGAGGAAACCTGTTATGACTCTGAGCTGATTCCTGCTTGTTTTCAGCAGTAACTCAGCTCTACTAGCACATGTCCGTCCGATATACATCTTGCCATGTGTTTGACCGGGTACACTCTCCCAGTGTGAGTTGTGTTGGCTTCGGATCCAGGCTTTTTTTCGTTCGCGGACGGTGCTTTTTGGCACTCCCACGGCCGGCTCTGGACCCAGGTATTTTGTAGCTGATGCTCTCTTGGCAAGTGCATCAGCTCTTTCATTGCCGTATATGCCCCGATGACCTGGAACCCATACCAGTATAACACTGTTATGTTGTGCCAGTCTATCAAGTTCTTGTCGACATTCCCACACCAGCCTAGAGTTCACCTTAGGGCTTATAAGAACCCCAATGGCTGCTTGGCTATCTGTGCATATGTTAACCCGCTGCAGTTCGAATGCCCTCAGGTTGTTTTCTCTTGCACACTGCAAGATTGCAAAAATCTCTGTCTGAAATACGGAGGTACATTCTCCCAGTGGAATAGAAATGTTGAAATTTCCACCACTATAGAATATTCCTGCGCCCGAACCGTCTGCAGTTTTAGACCCGTCCGTATACCAGGTGCAACCCTGCAGTCTGGGTCGAGAGTTTCCTCTGTCCCATTCGTCTCGTGGGCAAATGTCCACTTGAAAAGGTACTTCAGGCATATATCTTGATGTCATATGGTCAGAAATCATCATCCATTCGGCATCATTAATTTCATTCGTTATTTTACTATGTCCTGATTTAACTGGTACGTTGCTCAGGTTTTCTCGCAGTCTATAATAGCCCATTCTCGCCTCACCTCTTATTGTTATATGTAAAGGAGGGAGATCCAGTAGTGCCTCCATAGCTGCCGTAGGTGTGCCCCTCATAGCCCCCGTGATCCCGAGACAAGCAAGTCTTTGCACCTTGCTTAATTTGATGATGGCACTTTTTTGCTGCACTTTTGGCCACCATACCACTGATGCATATGTAATTGTGGGTTTTACTACCATGTTATAAGTCCAATATACCATGTCTGGTCTCAAACCCCACATTTTTCCATGAGTACGTCTGGCTACCATTAACGTAGATACCGCTCTCTTCGTTATTCTTTCTATCTGCTGATTCCAAGTAAGTCTTGAGTCTAATATTATCCCGAGATACTTTACTTCACTCACCAGATTTAAATGTATACCATTTAGACTTAGAGGACCCAATTCCTCTGAATTCCTTCTTTTAGTAAATTTCATGATTTTGGACTTTAGAGGACTGATGTTAAGCCCTACATTTGAAGTCCATTCTGTAACTACTGTCAGAGCCTGTTGCATTCGATCTCTGACTGTACCATTAAATTTTCCGTGGGCTAAGATGACTAGGTCATCCGCATAGCCCAGGACGTGATGCCTATCGTTGTCGAGTCTAGCTATCAGGCCATCCATGACCAGATTCCACAATAGAGGAGATAAGACTCCCCCCTGTGGGCAGCCTCTGGCTACCTGAGCTGACACTGTATCCCCTAGCAACGTAGCATATATCACACGGCTTCTCAGCATGCAGTCTATCCATCTACAGCTTGTTTCGTCTATTCCTTTTAGACGGATCGCCCTTGTGATCGCTTCGTAAGAGGTGTTGTCAAATGCTCCCTCAATATCGAGAAATGCACCCAACATCACCTCTTGGTTTTCTAGAACATACTCCACTCTCTGTACAAGATGGTGCAGTGCCGTTTCTGTGGAGACTCCCGCTCGATATGCATATTGTCCCCGATGTATCGGACTTTCAACCAATACACCATCCCTGATATGCCTATCGAGCAGTTTTTCTAAGGTCTTCAGTACGAATGACATCAGACTTAATGGCCGCAGAGACTTGGCCCTTTCCTGTCCGATTTTGCCAGGTTTGGGTATAAAAGCCACCCTTATCAGCCTCCATGCTTTTGGTATGTACCCCAGCCCTAAACTAGCCTGCAGTATCTTACACAATTTTTTGAAAAGAAGGTCGTTTCCCTTCTGTAGAAGTATTGGATAAATCCCGTCCGGACCCGGTGATTTATATGGCTCGAATGAGTTTATTGCCCATTTGATTTTGTCCTGGTTTATAACTTCTTTTGCCACATGCCAGTTTTCCCTAGAACCATAATTCATGATATCCAGTCCGGTTTGCCATGTGTCTAGTGGTATCAGTTTTGTCTCAGACTCAGGAAAGTGCACCCTGAAAAGCTCTTTCAGGGTGTCTTCACCATTCTGAGTGTATTCACCTGACTCTTTTTGGAGCGAGGGAATACTTATCTGAGGGTCCTTTGAGAGAACTTTA
Source organism: Diabrotica virgifera virgifera (assembly GCF_917563875.1). Lineage (NCBI taxonomy): Eukaryota > Metazoa > Arthropoda > Insecta > Coleoptera > Chrysomelidae > Diabrotica > Diabrotica virgifera. The sequence continues at coordinate 64,252,600 of NC_065450.1, read as the reverse complement.
TGGAGCCTTGCCATTTCTGAAGTCCCTTCTATCTCTTCACAATGCCTTCTCCACGATTCTCTTTTTGCCCTTCTCAGTTCCTTATTGTAGTCAGTCAGAGCTTTGCGATAATCGCCCCACTCGCCTGACCTTTTGGCGAAATTAAATTTTCGTCTAACCTCTGTCCTTTGATTTGCAAGATTATGATTCCACCAGGGAACTTTCCTGTTGGAATTCCTGACTATCTCCGGACAGTTGTCTTCGAACGCTGACGTGACAATCTCTTGAAATTGTTCGGCAGCCATGTCTAGGTCCAATGTATGCCTTATCTTCCCGTTAATCCTGCCTAAGCTATATTCTATGTCTGCTTGATATGCTTCCCAGTTTGTTTTACGAGGATTACGATAAGTTTCCTTGATAAGCTCATTGCCTGTCATTTCAAAACAAATGTGTCGATGGTCTGAAAAGGACACCTCATCTGACACATGCCAGTTTTTCACAGTTCTAGCCACGTTAGTCGTGGCAACTGTTATATCAATCACCTCCTTCCGTCGTGAAGTCACGAAGGTTGGTTTGTTTCCTACGTTTAATATGTCTAAATTATGTTGCATTATAAACTGTAGTACTGACTCACCTCTTGCATTGGTGTTTGTACTGCCCCAAGTCAGATGGTGCGCATTCGCATCACAGCCAATGATCAATTGCAATCCATTTTTCCTGCAATCTCTCACTAGCTGCTCCAATTCCCTTGATGGTGGTTGTTCGGGATCATCATATGGGAGGTATGCTGATCCTAAAACTATCTGCTTCACCCCTCCTCCATCTATGATCTTCATCTTTACCGTGGTTAAATCCCTGGAACAGTGATTTATCAACGGCAGTGTTTTGATGTTTCGTTTGACTATTATGCAAGTTCGCGGGACATCGGCAGACCGGCTATATATAAGCTCTCCACCAATACCCGATAGACCTCTTATTTTGCCCTTGTAAACCCAGGGTTCTTGTATCAAGGCTACATCAAACCTTCTCATGGCGACAGTAAGTTCTGCCGAAGCTGACTTACTATGCTGGAGATTCGCTTGCAGGATTCTGATTGGAGCCATCAATGCCTCTGATGGTTTTGAAGGATATCTTTTCAAGTCTGTAATACGCCTTGAAATTTGCAGCCTTCAATGTTTTATAGGAGACCTCGTCGATCGTGTATACGAGGATTTGCATGTCCTCTCCGACCTTCCGATTTTTCAACAAGCAGTCTTCCGTCTTAAGGTCTTTATTTTGCCTCTCTAAACGGGTTCTGACTGTTGATTCTTCAGCCTCTTTCTCGGGGATGCGGGCGAGGACCATAGGGCGTTTTGGCATGTGGCTGGGATCGACCACATTTAAGTCGACTCCTTCCCACAGGCCCTCCATAGTCCTTACCACCTCAGTAGTCCATTTTTTGGTATGTTCGTTAGCACAGTTTACCCACAGAGTACCTGCGCTAAACGATGTTTTATGGAACTGTAGCAGTTGATTTTGACTTCCAACAGGAGCCTCATCCACTGCTAGCTTTAGTTTGTTGATGATCAGGTCTGCGTGAGCCTGATCTAGTTGAGTATCCGGATGGTGCCTGTGTGCCACCGCTATCCTGAATACTTTTGTGACATTGCTGTATGACCTAGTCTGCTCATGAGAGCTCCTTGGTCTCTTAGCAACCCTTTGTTGCGGGGGGGTAATGGTATTCTCCCGCGGTCTCTTTTTACCCTCGGGTTTTACCAGTACTCCCGTTTTGTTTTTATGGGGATTTGCTGTGGTCCATGTTCCAGCAGCCATTTTTGCCTTTTTCGTCATCTTTCTTTTTTGAGCTCCAGAAAGGCGTTTTTTGCTACTTTGTGCAGAGTCTGTTCCGCTTGGAACAACTTCTGGCTCAGTATTTGGGACAGATACAGAATCCACGACTGAAGTCGCCTCTGTGTCCGTTCCCGTTTTTGTGTTTGTTTTTTCAATCTCGTTCTCCATATTTGTTCCCACGAGTTGGGACGAATTGCTGTCAGGCACGGCAGTGCGCCCTTACCGTGCTAAGGCTATAATCCCCCAGAGTTCGCCATCTCTCTAGGGCATCGCTTTAGATACACTTTACTCCCTGTACCATGCATCCCGTCGGCACGATGGTGTTACACCTTAGGATTGGGAGGATGGATCATTTGGCGTTACCCAGGGTGCACCACGTGGAGGCGATCCATCGCTACACCCCTGACCAACTCCTTAAATATGCCTCTATTTTCTGAATAGTATTTTTCGTCGTGACCTCTTAAAGCTAACTCGAAAGCTCCACAACACCTTATAACATTTGTAGTTTTTTTTTCTAGCGAAAAACCACCAAAAATTTTTTTAAGATACTAATATTCATTGTCAATTAATAAATTAAACTTGAGAAATAATCAAAATATTATCAAAATACCCACGATCATGATGCACTAAAAGTTTAATTATAAATACAAAAACTTTTTAAACAGAAAATATACATAATAAAAGCGACAAACCAGCACGTAAAGAAACTCAAAATAAATAGACCTGACATCATACCCTCGTGCCTGGCACAGAGATTCTAATTTTAAGGTATACTAACAGCCCAATATAGCTCTTTCTCTGTCACTCACATAGAATGCTCGTAAAAACTTTCTCTCTTTAGTCGTGCCAGTACTGACTTCGGCACGAAGGAGATTCTCCTGTCGAATACTCTCCGCTGTCGGCAGGGATTGTATTACGCCCATAGTTGCCATATTTTATATAATTTATGAAGATCAAAAGAAATACGCACAAAAAAATTAACAGGAATTAAAAAGTTTTGAAGATAAAAAATATGTTTCTGCATAGTTAGCAAGGTAGTGCCATGGCTCTATGGCACTACCTCACGGGCCGCCACTGTGTATTATTGCTTTCAAAATATACTCAAATTGTATTTTTATACATTTATTACACATATTATTTTATATAATAATTAAATTCACTATAAAATGTCATTTATATTTTATTAATAGCTAAATAATTTAAAATTTAGTTTGACATTCACGAAGTGTCAAACTCAAATGTAAATAATAACATTTGCTTTGCTTAACAAATTCAGATAAAAAAAGTAGCCTACTTCCTAGTCAAATATTTCAGCTGACGTTTAGTGCTTGGTAGGAAATAACCGGATTGTGACGTCACATTTTAGATTTTGAGGTCGATTATCTCGAAGACGGTTAGAGATATCGAAATTCCGTTTTCAGATTTGGATTCAGAAGACAAAACTACATAAGAATCCATCGATACATCTGCTCTAAGTATTGCAGGAGCGGCAACGCAATAACGCACAGACTTTTGCAAATTTATAAACGAAAAGTTTTCGTTGAAAAGTTTTCCATATGGATACAACTTACAAGGACATAATGTATAATATGCAATAAAAACTAATAATCGAGAAAAAAGAAAAATTGATAAAGTGATTTTAATAACAAACTGTTACTATTATTGGAACGAGTAGATAGCTTTTGAACATTTTTAACAAATTAAAATACAATTATAGTATACAGTAATGTTGCCGATTTTAGCGCTTCCTGTCTTATATCTAATCAAAAACTAAACAGTCTGTATATAGCATATTCTAGTAAACAGGAGATATACAGGATTTATTATTATTTAGTGACCACTTACCTTTGTCAGGTGATAGTAAGGATTCCTTGTATTTCTGAGCTTCATTGGCGATGTCTCCTCTGCGAGTAGCAGACAGATAATCAGCCATTCTATTGTTGAAGGGGAATAGAGATGTAGTAGCACCGATTTCAGCACCCATGTTGCAGATAGTTGCCATACCAGTACAAGATACCGACTCACATCCAGGACCGTGGTATTCGATGATGGCTCCAGTACCACCTTTGACAGTTAAAATATCAGCTACCTTCAAAATGATGTCCTTGGGGGAAGTCCAACCAGAAAGTTTACCTGAAATATAATCAACAATTTGTTAATAATAATATATTTACGTAATTAAAATGTTTAATAATGAATTAAAGTAATTATGAATTCTATGTATATGTTATAGTCAAAGCCCGAATTTCAGGCACTCCTAGGTTTGATTAGGCAATCCTCAGGTCTGACTGACGGCCTTAGTCAAAGCCCGAAATAAATTACAATTTCGGCCTTTGACTAGTCAAACCTAGGAGAGACTAAGATGGTCAGGCAAAGGTCGAAATTTAATTTTATGAAATCGGGGTTTGACTAGTCAAACCCCGATCAGCTAATAAAATGTCATAATTTGTTAGATTAGGTTTAATAAAACGTCATTTTTTAATTTAAATGTTTATTATTTTTATATTGTCGTAATTAAAATAAAACAATTAGTGTTTATTCTCACACGATGAGGCATTATGGCATTTAGAGTTGCCCAATACGTTAGACCTTTTACACTTTCATAATTTTGAAGAACGTTTCTTATTGAAGTAGCATTTTATAAAACCTTGCATTCCAAATTTAGAATATTTTGTACTAATTTCTCTTAGAGACAGCTTAACGCCTGGAGCATCTTCGAAGTTAAGAAAATTCTCTTTTTGCATTCTCTTATTGATTTCTTGAAAAAAGTACGTTTATTGTTCCGCATTTCATACCAACTCTATATAAACCGTCAATTGTTTTATCTTGTATAATACCCAAAATATTTCGAGCATCTCCTTTGGCTCTATCAAAGCTGGGGATAGGTATTGTTACAGTTTTTCCGATCGAAATTGCAGGTTTGTGGTTTGTTGTACTTGCCACAAAGAGAGCTCATACGTGCATAATTTGTAATCAGTTGGTATATGTTGTGTGTGCTGACATCACACTTGGTGCATACTATGAACATTTTGAAAGAAAAGTTACATGCATGCGTTGTGCACAGACAGAAACGATTAAAAGAAATAAAGGAAAGGTGATTAAAGGTCTTCATGCTCAGGCTAATGCTATAAAACAATTAAGTAAGTAAAAAAAACCTCCAATTTCGATCGGAAAAACTTAAAAAACCTATCCCCAGCTTTAATACAGCTAAAGGAGATGCTCGACATTTTGGGTATCATACAAGATAAAACAATTGACGGTTTATATGGAGTTGGTACGAAATACGGAACAATAAACACACTTTTTTCAAGAAATCGAATGAGAGAATGCAACGCGATTTTTTTTTTAATTTCGAAGATGTTCCAGGCGTTAAGCTATCTTTAAGAGAAATTAGTACAAAAGATTCTACATTTGGAGGACAAGGCTGCAATACTGCAATAAGAAATGTTTTTCAAAAATATGTAGGTAAATGTAAAAGGTCTAACGTATTGTGCAACTCTAAATGCCATAGTGATAGTGCCTCAACGTGTGAGAATAAACGCTAATTGTTTTATTTTAATTACGACAATATAAAAATAATTAACATTTAAATTAAAAAATGACGTTTTATTAAACCTAATCTAACAAATTACGACATTTTAATAGCTGATCGGGGTTTGACTAGTCAAACCCCAATTTCATAAAATTAAATTTCGACCTTTGCCTGACCAACTTTGTCTCTCCTAGGTTTGACTAGTCAAAGGCCGAAACTGTAATTTATTTCGGGCTTTGACTAAGACACTAGTCAAAGCCCGAATTTCAGGCACTCCTAGGTTTGACTAGGCAATCCTCAGGTCTGACTGACGGTCTTAGCCAAACCCCGAAATAAATTACAGTTTCGGCCTTTGACTAGTCAAACCTAGGAGAGACTAAGTTAATCAGCCAAAGGTCGAAATTCAATTTTATGAAGTCGGGGTTTGACTAGTCAAACCCCGATCAGCTATTAAAATGTCGTAATTTGTTATATTAGGTTTAATAAAACGTCATTTTTTAAATTTAATGTTTATTATTTTTATATAGTCGTAATTAAAATAAAAAAAATAGCAGACTAAGTTTTTCAACCTAATAAAATAAAATATTTTTAATTGATCATTCTCTAATCTAAGTAAAAATTAAGACAGTTTTGGCTTCGCATTGCAACTGAATAAAAATGGTATACATTTTTATAAAAAAATTAGTGTTTATTCTCACATGTTGAGGCACTATGGCATTTAGATTTGCACAATACGTTAGACCTTTTACATAATTTTGAAGAGCATTTCTTATTGCAGTAGCATTTTATAAAGCCTTGTCCTTCAAATTTAGAATCTTTTGTACTAATTTCTCTTAGAGACAGCTTAACGTCTAGAATATCTTCGAAATTAAGTAAATTCTCTTTGCATTCTCGTATTTGATTTCTTGAAAAAAGTGTGGGTATTTTTCATTATTTCGTACCAACTCTTTATAAACCGTCAATTGTTTTATCGTCAACTGTGAAAGAAGATATTGCAATCGGAGAAAAAACTAAGTATCACCATAATACTAACGAAGCCCCTGGACCGTCGTCACTAGGAGAGGAAGAAAATTGTCAAACAATTCAGATTACTTCTTCAGATGTGGTTTGTTGTATTTGCCAAAAAGAGAGCTCTGATGTACATACGTGCATAATTTGTAGTCTGGTGGTACATGTTGTATACACTGATAGCACACTTGGTGCATACTATGAAGGTTTTGAAATAAAAGTTACTTGCATGCTTTGTGCACACACAGAAAAGATTAAAATAAATAAAGCAAAGGCGATTGAAGGTCCTTATGCCCAGGCTAATGCTATGGAACCATTAAGTGAAAAAAAATCCTCTAATTTCGATCGGAAAAATTGTAACAATACCGATCCCTAGCTTCGATATAGCCAAAGCAGATGCTCGAAATATTTTGGGTATCATACAAGATAAAGCAATAATTGACGGTTTATATAGAGTTGGTACGAAATACGGAACAATAAACACACTTTTTTCAAGAAATTAAATAAGAGAATTTTCTTAATTTCGAAGATGTTTCAGACGTTAAGCTGTCTCTAAGAGAAATTAGTACAAAAGATTCTAAATTTGGATTACAAGGCTTTATAAAATGCTACTGCAATAATAAATGCTCCTCAAAATTATGCAAGTGTAAAGATCTAACTTATTGTGCAACTCTAAATGCCATAATGTCTCAACATGTGAGAATAAACACTAATTTTTTTATTTTGATTACGACAATGTAAAAATAATAAACACTAAAATTAAAAAATGACGTTTTATTAAACCTAATCTAATAAATTACGACATTTTAAGCTAGATCGGGGTTTGACTAGTCAAACCCCGATTTAATAAAATTAAATTTCGACCTTTGCCTGACCAACTTAGTCTCTCCTAGGTTTGACTAGTCAAAGGCCGAAACTGTAATTTATTTCGGGCTTTGGCTAAGACCGTCAGTCAGACCTGAGGATTGCCTAGTCAAACCTAGGAGTGCCTGAAATTCGGGCTTTGACTATAACATATACACACAACCAAGCTTTTATGGAATCACCATGTATTTTAAAGCAATATTTATTTCTTTTGAAAAAACTTGTTATTGTTGCGAATAATAAAGGTTTGTATTGAAAATAAACAAAACGATAAGACAATCAGATAGTTCAGCTCGGTACGGTAGAGGTTATTTGCTTGAGTTGCAAATTGAACGAAAATAAATAAACTAATTTTTGCGTCCAAAAACGAAAATATGTGGACCAAGTAATGTTCTCAGAGGGACATAGATACAGAGCTAGGCGTAACACAGGGCGTATTGTCCAAAACCTATGCTAGGTAACAGGAACTAGGAAAGCTCAAAAATAAAGCAAGGGAAAGTCGCCAAAAAGTTAGAACGGCTCGCCACGATCATTTAATTGTCCATTCAGCTGGAAGACACCCAACCATTTCTCACCTGTAGCTCCAAAGGCAGGTATTGGAAGCTACAGCTGTAACTGTTTCAGTTAAAACGATAAGAAGAAGAGTTCGTGTCAACAAGTATACAGCAGGAAACAGTTATGGGTTCTCGAGTTATCCAGGCAGCGCAAGATTGATCGCCTAAATTGGTGTCTTCACCACCAAAACTGGAACATTGGGAATTGACAAAATGTGCTATTTTTAGAAAAGTCAGGATTTGTGTAAAATCAGATGACCCACGAAATCGTATACTTAGAGGTCGAGGAAGACAAGCAAGAATGAAAACTGTCAGATCTGTTCAGAAATATAAAAGGGAAAGTGTGATGTTCTAGAGAGGAATTGTGATCCGTAAAAAAACTCCTTTAATTTTCATCCAATCAACTTTAAGTGCTCGCAGGTATGTTGATAACCTGTAGTTTGGCTCTGGAGAGGTGTAACAGGAGAAAATTTAATTTTCATACATGATAATGGACCTCCACATATCGTTAGAGTGACTAGAGACATCATTGAAACAAAAGGTATCCCTTATTTGGAGTGGCCTGCTTGCTCACCCGAGCTTAACCCTATAGAGTATTTGTGGGATATGCTTAAAAGAAAAATTAGAGCTCGCCGGGATAATCAACAAAACACCACACGGCTAGTACAAGTTGCTCTTGAAGAATGGAGCATCCTACCGCAACAAAATGTTGATAATTTGATTAGGACCGTGCCCACGTAAACTGAAGCTTGCATAAGGACTAGAGGTGATAACACTGACTAAAAAAAAAACAAAAAAATTAATAAAAACAATTTAAACATTTTTCGTTTTACATTGATTTTAAAACCACTAGTTTCAATTTGTTTTTGAAGTTATACTTCTTTAGGCGCCATTGAGATTGAGGGTGATTATTTATTATTAATCTGCGCGCATGCGCACACCGACAGTATGGTATTAGTCCTTATACGGGCTCTGATTGGCAATATGGAGGTAAAGAAATGTTGTATAATATATTAGTTTTATTGTTGTGAGGACAGAAACAAAAAAGTTTATAATTGTAGTGACTTTTTAAATAGTTTTTAAAAGCAACAGGTACGTAATAATTGTAAATATTTCAGTATCCTCATAAAAAATTTCATAGGTACCTACCTATTTGAACCTACCAAAATACATACATAGTATGTAATACTTTTATTTACATCATTTGATTACCATCAAAATTTCTATCAATATTCACCTAATATATTGTTTTCTTACTCTATGGTTTGTTGTATTTTTTCAATTCTAAATCATTTCAATTCAAAATCAAAATAATTTGATTTAATTCAAAACTGTCAAAAGTTTAATCCGTTTAGTTAGTCGATCTTCGCACATAATGACGCATTGTCTCCGTTTAAGGTGAATGAACCCCAATACCAACCGCGCTGATAAGCGGGTTCGAACCCCAATAGAAACTTTTATTTTTTTATTTTTTTTTATACATTTTATGATTGTAAGTATATTTATTATATAATTTTATTTTCAGAAAATACGTATTTAGTTAAAAAAATTTCCGACAATTATTGTTCAGAAATCATTTGTGGCATTTTTTAATGTGTTTGTGTGTGTTTTATTCTTTTATTATTTTAATTTTTGGCACTGTTTTAATTAAAATGTTTGAGAAGTAGTAAGTATAAATTAGTTTAATATTTAAATAAAATATAAATAAAAGTATATTAATTTCGTTTAAATTATATAATAGACGTATAACTTCTTACGTGCGTACAAAGTACACACACATTCTTTTTTTTAAATTGTTTATTGTTTTATTTATTTGTTATGTATTGGTTATTAAATTGTTTTAAAATAAATACTGTTTGACTCCGTGTGTTCGTTTTTTTAAATTCGCACGAAATAATAAGAAATATCAGATCATTCCATATAAGTTTGGTTATGTGTATTTACAGCATTTTGATTTCGCTATACCTGCCCCAAGCCAGGAGCCTTAGTTCAAGTACCTGGGCAGCTGAATTGACGAAAATCTTAATCCTGAGCAATCAGAGCTCGGATTGAAATATAGTATGGTATAGTTAGACCCAAACCCAGACATCCAAAGTGAAAGTTATCCTCCAACACCAAATTGTTCTATATGGTCCACATAATGTTCAGAAAAAAGTCCCACCATTTTGAGCGTCGGGTTTGGGGGGGAGAGGGGGGAGAAACCTGCAAATTCGTAGTTTTTTACATTTCTCGTCAATATTTCTAAAACTAAGCGGTTTAGCATGAACAACCCTCTATACAAAATATTTCTACATTAAATTTGAAATAAAAAAGGCCCTATGCATAACCCTTCTAAAATGAACGGTTCCAAAGTTACGGAGGTAGTATAGTATAATTGGTCCAAAAAAAGGCCTAACCCAGACATCCAAAGTAAAAGTTTTCCTTCAACACCAAATTGTTCTATATGGTCCACATATTGTTCAGTAAAAAGTTACACCATTTTGAGCGTCCGGTTTGGGGGGGGGGAGATGGGGGAGAAGTCGGTAAATTAGTAGTTTTTTTAAGTTTTTCGTCCATATTTCTAAAACTATGCTTTAGCGTAAGGAATGTTCTATAGAAAAATGTTCTACATAAAATTTAAAACAAAAAAGGTTCTATACATAATTGTTATAAAATCAACGGTTCCAGAGTTACGGAGGGTGAAAGTGGAGGTTTTCGATACTTTTTATATTCACCGATTTCTCCCCCCTCTCCCCCTCAAACCCGACGCTCAAAATGGTGTGACTTTTTTCTGAACATTATGTGGACCATATAGAAGAATTTGGTGTTGGAGGATAACTTTCACTTTGGATGTCTGGGTTTTTGGTATAGTTATATCATAAATATTGCCTAAAAAATATAAAAACTATCGAAAACCTCGACTTTTCACACTCCGTAACGCTGGAACCGTTGATTTTATAACAATTATGTATAGAACATTTTTTGTTTTAAATTTCATGTAGAACATTTTTGTATATAACATTGTTTACGCTAAAGCATAGTTTTAGAAATATTGACGAAAATCTTAAAAAACTACTAATTTACCCCCTTCTCTCCCATCTCCCTCCCAAACCGGACGCTCAAAATGGTGTAACTTTTCACTGAACAATATGTGGACCATATAGAACATTGTGGAGTTGGAGGAAAACTTGTACTTTGGATGTTTTGGTTAGGCCTTTTTTTGGACCAGTTATACTATATTACCTCCGTAACTTCGGAACCACTCATTTTAGAAAGATTATGCATAGGGCCTTTTTTATTTCAAATTTAATGTAGAACAATTTTGCATAGAAGGTTGTTCGCGCTAAACCGTATAGTTTTAGAAATATTGGCGAAAAAATTAAAAAACTACGAATTTACCGATTTCTCCCCCCTCTCCCTCCCAAACCCGACGCTCAAAATGGTGTGACTTTTTTCTGGACATTGTGTGGACCATATAGAACAATTTGGTGTTTAAGGATAACTTTCACTTTGGATGTCTGGGTTATGCCATCTTTTGGATCAACTATACTATACTAATAGCCAGAGCAAAAAAAAGGAAAGATTGGAAAGATTATTATCAAAATCTATTGACGGAAGATCGTCCACAATTTCTTACTGAAGATAATGACCAGTCTTACCAGTCAGAGACATCTGTTATACAGGGTTGGCAGGTTTAAACCAACGTTGGTTTAAACCAAGGTTTAACCACGGAACCACTGTCATAATATGTAGGAAAATCAAAGTCCAATACCATTTCAAGTTCGGTGATTGTAAGTCTTCTATATCTTTAATACGTTAATTTAATCGATGCCAGGTTGTTTTCGGTTTTTTTACTTACAGAATTGCCCTAATAATCAAATACATATTTTGTACTCGTAAACATTAATTTCATCTTCGGCTTAAGGGAGCGTTCAAGTATTACGTAACGCGATTTTTGACCTCCCCCCACCCCATTTCGTGACGCACTCTAATGGGCGTTTAACTATTGCGTAACGCAATTTTTAAAGATTCTTTACCCCTCCAACCTGCGTTACGTAATACTTGTACGGCCCCTAATAATAATACCAAAGAAAATGAAAAATTCCTTACCAGTTAGTTTGACACCAATAACTTTTGGACATTTCAATTCCCAAGGGATGTTTGCCATGACATCAACAGCGTCAGCTCCTCCAACACCAATGCAGAGTCCACCAAGACCACCTCCATTTGGTGTGTGGGAGTCAGTACCGATCATCAAAAGTCCGGGGAAGGCATAGTTTTCCAAGATGATTTGATGGATAATACCTATAACAATATAACAAAATATAAGCAAATTTAAAAAAAAAATTATCGGGGATATCTTATCCATATAGGGAAATTTAGCATTGTTTTGTTCCATTCTGTACAAAGTTTTTAACTCGTGTATTTCAAATTCCATTCTGTATAGGGTATTAATATTCAAATGATAGTTTGTTATAAACATTCAAATTTCATCTTAATATTCAAAGAGAAACACTTTATTGTCTCTTCGATTAAAATAAACAAAATCCAATCATTTATTTGAATTGAAGATTACTGTTAGTCGAGTTTGTTTACATTGATAATCGCTAAGGAGTGAAATTAAATCAGATCTCGGGCAAGGAATTTTGTTTTGCCGGGGAAAACTGATTGATGCGTGAGATACGGAATTCAGTCTTGGCCTGACCTTTGGCAGGTCTGGGTCTGGCATTTGGCCACTCAAGTTATACATACTAGCGATGCTAGTACCATAGATTCCCGATTGAGATCTTGAATAGGTCGGGGGTCTGACATTTTTAGCCAGGTGCTGGGATTGTCCCAGTACCATCTAAAGTTCCAGTAAAAGTTTTGTCTTTGTTCGCATGCCAGACATGTGAGTGAAAGTTTTGATGATTTTATTCTTGAGACACATATTTTATGGTTTCTTTCACGCTTCCATTTGCTTGCTTATGGGAGTGGAAGTGAAGCAGTGTTTTTAATTCATCCATTTTGTTAACTAGAAAGCAGTTGTGCAGTGTATAGTGAAACACAGAGAATTTTACATTAACTTTTTACTCTTTTAGCCTGCTAATGAAGCTATCGCGGCGTCGGATAGTGAAGAAGAAAATACAGTGGGTGATCAAACTATTAGAGAAACCTCAGAAAATTTTACTTTTTGTTTAATAATGGTATGTAAGTTTTTTCTTTTACGGTCCACAGTTGTCTTCGAAACTTTATAAATGGATGCTATGTTTCCGTTGGAATGATTGGTGTTGAATAATAAGTTTTTATTTCTGATAAAAATGTATACCATTTTTATTCAGTTGCAATGCGAAGCCAAAACTGTCTGAATTTTTACTTAGGTTAGAGAGCGTATCCAGCACTCTTATCGACGATTTCACCTCTTGTTAGAGGCTCTTCACAGAATGAATAGGCTGCTATCTCTACTCCAGGTAAAATTTTCGACATTTATTAGTCCCCCATTGCAACTGACGCACGTGAAGGTAGTAGGTGCGTATCGGCATCTGCTAAATGAAAGTCTTTCAACTTAATAAAAATATTTGTAAAATAAAATACTTTTAAAAGATTTTTAGTTGAAAAACTTATTGGACTTTTTTTTATTCCTGCTTTAAAACTTTTTTTTATTTCTATTTTCCTGGTGAGATGTCTTCGGCTTTTCCCATGATGTTCTGGTACCACTAGTATAACGAATGTGCATTGTTTACTAAATTCACAAAAAATAGTATAGGACTGTCAGAATATCACTAGAGAGCAATGGAAACTCTAAAAGTTTATTATAACTCTAAACACCCAAATTACAAAATAATAGGTACACGAGTTGCAAGCTAGGCTGGGCAGCACTGACACACAATAGCATCTGAGTCACGCATTGCCACACATGCATGTTGTCACTGTTGTCAGACTATTTATTGCACGTTCATAAAGTGTAACAAGACAGTCAAATGGAAACAAACGCATTCATATATTATACAGCTCTATTATTATATACCCTTTTTGTAAAACGTTGAATTTTACTAGGTGGCTCTAATAATTTGATCACCCACTGTAGTCATGAGGAAGAGTTGACTGAGTATACAGATAGTAAAAATGACTGCCAGCCGCAAGAACCAGCACATTTAGACCAGGGCGCATCTGTAAAAATATTAGTACATTTGGACGTTGAGAGGTGACTCAAATTTTTTTGCAGAAATTGCTTGAAAATAATTCAAATAATAATATTTGAGTTATCCTCCCTCTCAAAAAGGTCCGGAACATTGTTTAAATAATCAAAATGTCAAAAAATTAAGGAAAAATTCGATTTTTTTCTTCGTTTTTTGATTATAACTTTAAGAGTATTCATTTCCGAGAAAAGTTGTATTGACATAAAAGTTGTGTAATTAAATTTCCTACAATATAGAGTTAGTTGAAAATTAAAAAAATAGTCAGCCTTGTTGCAAAATAGCAATAATTGGGAAAAAACTATACAAAAACAAGTATTCACATTTTACGTTTTTCAACCATTTATGCTAAACTTAGGACCTTCAAATTTCACCCAGAAAAACTATATGATACAGTTAAACAATATTGTAAATTTCATTAAGATCGGTTCAATAGATTTTGCAAAATAAATTTTGCAATCCAGCTTTCGCAAAAAAAATTCATTTTTTCAAACTGTTACAGGACTGAAAATAAAGCAGATAGCAAGTTGAATTTTTTTTGCTTATAGAAATGTACTGTACCTTTCATTTGCAATTTGCAAAACTAAAATCGATGAACCACCACGGTGTCAGGAATTTTTTTAAATAAACATTAATTATTGGTGTTGCGCGCAGGACACCGGATAGTTTGCTCTGATTGGGCATTCCACTGACCTTTGATAATTATTGATAAATTTTAATTTTTATTACATTTCGATATAAATAAATAAATTTGTTTATTGCAAAATAAAAACACATACTCTATCCTTTGAAATAACACTTTTTTTAGCAAAAACTTTGTTTGTTCATATTATTTTAACTTGAGAATAATAGTACATTATATACCGCGGGACTGAAGTAGTACATTTAATCCTGAAGGTAAAGTTTATGGCCCGACCGCAGGGAGGGCCATAATTTACCTGAAGGATTAAATGTACTTCAGTCGCAAGGTATATACGATACTTTTCGTACTTCCGGTATGATTTTATTAATTATTTCAATAATTTCAATCAGTTTTTTCTCTCTTCAACTCATTTAATAAACTGTCTTTAAAATAAGTTACCATAGTAACATTGCGTTGTGACAGTTATAATTTAGAAACATTGTCATTACTAGTGTCATTGTAAAGAAACATTGTTATTGATAATTATTGGTATCATGAGTGAAGAAGGTGTATCTGATATTGATAAAAGAGCAGCCGAAGTAGGTGAAGAATTGTTACCACCGAAATCTAGAAAACTATACGAGCAGCAGTACGATGCTTTTAAAAAGTGGTGCCGCTTAAAAAATGTGAGACAACCTACTGAAAATGCGCTGTTAGTCTACTTCGATGATAAATCAAAAGCGGTTTGTGCCTCAACTCTCTGGGCACATTACTCAATGCTGAAATCGGTTATTAACATTAGAGAAGATATTGATATAAGTAAATTTCCAAAATTATTAGCTTTTTTGAAGAGAAGAAATGAGGGATTTAAGCCAAAGAAGTCAAGAATTCTCACGTCTGAGCAGGTAGATCAGTTCTTACGGGAGGCTCCGGATGATAAATATTTAATGCTTAAGGTAAATTTGGATTTGTTTGTGATTTAATCGTTCCGGGAGTTTCGTCAATATTTAATCCCGGAGGGATTAAATGTGACACTTTAGTACCTGTCACAAGGGAGTGAAGTTGTCACTTTAGGCCCGGAAGTACGAAAAAGTTTATTATTTTTAAACACATACAATTGTTTAAACAATATTTCACAAACAATAATAAAGTTAGTTTGATTTTTGTGGAATTAAAATATTAAAATACAACAAAATATAGAGTAAGAAAATAATATATTAGATGAAGATTGGAAGAAATTTTGGTGGAAATCAACTTCATGTGAATCGAACACCGCTGTCTTGTGCGTAGCACCAATAATTAATGTTTATTTAAAAAAATTCCTGACGCCGTGGTAGTTAATCGATTTTAATTTTGCAAATTGCAAATGAAAGGGACGGTACACTTCTATGCGCAAAAAAAAAGTCAACTTGCTATCTGCTTTATTTTCAGTCCTGTAACATTTTGAAAAAATGAATTGTTTTTGCGAAAGCTGGATTGCAAAATTTATTTTGCAAAATCTATTGAACCGATCTTAATGAAATTTACAGTGTTGTTTTACTGCATCATAGCGTTTTTCTGGGTGAAATATGAAGGTCATAAGTTTAGCATAAATGGTTGAAAAACGTAAAATGCGAATACTTGTTTTTGTATGGTTTTTTTCGCAATTATTGCTATTTTGCAACAATGGTGACTATTTTTTTAACTTTTAACTAATTCTATATTGTAGGAAATTTAATTACGCAACTTTTATGTTAGTACATCTTTTCTGGGAAATGAACACTTTTAAAGTTATAATCAAAAAACAAAGAAAAAAATCGAATTTTTCCTTAATTTTTTGACATTTTAATTATTTAAACAATGTTCCGGACCTTTTTGAGAGGGAGGATAACTCAAATATTATTATTTGAGTTATTTTCAAGCAATTTCTGCAAAAAAATTTGAGTCACCTCTCAACGTCCATCTCAAAACAGATGGGCCCTGGACTAATTCTGATATTGAGAACGAATCTGAGAAGAGTGAAGATATGGCTACTGAACCATTGCAAAATTGTTATTTGCTTCAAATAGCACCAATACAATATTCGTGGCTAAAGATAAAACTGTTTGGAATAAAAGTATACAATGGAATCATCAAACTCATTCAAGGAATATTGTCAGGAAAGGTCAGACGTCTGTCTTGTGCGGCATGCAAAAGTTCGCCAGTGTTAGTTATGCCTGTCCATGTCCAGTTCTTTATATTTCGCAGCCAGGAGATTTGTTTGCGACCTACTTCTCTCTCTTTGCTTGGATGATTAATTGAGGGATTGCGTATTTTTCGCCCCTCAGGGCAGGGCCGGCGATAGCGGGCCTGCAAGGGATGCACTGCAGGCGGGCGCCACTGTTTGGGGGCGCCAAAATGAGCTTTTTTCTGCTGGTATCATAATATACTAAAATGGAAAAATTAATTTTTTAAATATGGTTGAAGTTCCAGATATCGCTAACCTTCCCTAACAACACACAACATTCCAGGAATGTACTACCAAAGTTCTATCAATATTTGAATGTCCTGGACATTTAGGGAACATTCGGTGAACATCTGTTTAAATTATTCCTGGAATGTTACCATAAGACATTCTGTGAACATACTACCAATGTTCCTATATTTTAAGTTGCGAAATAATACATACGTGTAAGAGATACAACATTACTTATAACATACCAGACAAACTAAGTGACATTTTAGGCCTACAGTGCAATAATATGTCAAATTTAAAGAGTTTCCCAAGTTCAATTAATACAATATTATAAACATACAAATGTAATAAAAATTATTGTTCGCGAATATTCAATTTGGAATGCGATTTTGTTAATAAAAAAAATACTTATAACTTATGCAAAACCCAAGAGAGGCATTTATATTTATTTCTTTTGCGTTCATTTTCAAATTCGCCGTGCATATATTTTTGTGCATGGCGCTTGAGAGGGCATCACGTGACTAAAAACGACCAACCAACGACCTCGCTTCGGCCATCTTGGCATCTTCATCTTGGCGACTGGCGACCTTGCCCGGCCTTGCCTTGCCGTGGATTGTTTGTATTATTTTGTGCTTTTTAAGAATATTTTTTTAATTCGGATACTTTTATAATAGCTTTAATAGTATTATTAACATTGTGCATAAAATGGTGTCCTGTTTTTAACGCAGTTGGAGTAGCAGAAACAAATGTAGATAAAAAAATCTGCAGGAATAACGTTTCAATTATGACAAAAGCTCAAAACAAATGACTATGAATGAACAGCCCTATTAAAAGGTTAGTATGCAAATATGTAAACGAAAGCATGCCCTGTATTTCAGAAAATAAATTAATACTATTAATACCCTAATAATACTATTCATAAAAAATCTTTTAAGTAACGTAGATATAACAAAGTGAATAAAAGGCATAAATCAGAAGAATTATTATTTTATTTTATAAGTTAATAATTGGTCATATCCATTTATTATTTTAATAATAATTGTGAATAAGCCACAAACTTCGCTTATTCCTAACTAAAATAGTAAATAGAGATAGGTAATAACAAAAGGATTTGTAAAACTAAAATAATTCTTTTTGCGTTTTTGCTAGTGTATGCGTTTATAAATAGGATGGTAGACCACACACTATAATATGCAGTACCAACTAATGAATACACAGAATATTATAGTCGATTTGCTAAACTCAGTCTCAGTACTAATTACTGTAATTTTGGCAAAATTGGCCAAAAACAAAAAAAATTACCTACTAAAATCACTAGCCAGTTGTGTCTGAGTTTGGGGAACCGACTATACTAATAAACAATTTCTAAGCTGTTTTATAATAATTTTGTGAGTTCATTAATCATATTTTTTATTTAAAACTAAAATTTGTTAATAATGCTTAGTAATGCATATATTTTGTATTTTTAGCTTTCCAGAAGATCCTGCGAAGAAGACATGAAGTATAGATCAGATTTGTTAATAGAGGAGTATGTTCAAAACACTTTTTAGAAAAAGATATTGACAGAACTTCACTTTCATCTGTTCGTTTGAGAGACTGTGCTGTTCCAATAGCTTATGTCACACAGGTATATGCATAACCTAATTAATAATACAGTCCGTACAATATAGATAATGTTGTAATTCATTATCTACATCGGAGATCTAAGTTGACATTGTTGCCCAACTACAAAAAATTTTTGAATTCATTTTAAGTCAAATATATCACATAATTATTGCGAAGTAGATTATACAACAAAACAGATTAATATTCAATGTAAATAAATAAAAACATCAGAAATCGAAAACAAGAATTAAGGTATAATCTTATGTTACAGTTATTAAGGTACCAAGGGTATTATAGGGATATACGTTGACCGAAAGCATTATTATTATAATACCTGTGGTGCCTTCAACGTTTAATGTCCGACTAAATTATTCTTTATATGCGAAAAATTTGAACGAATTTTGAATTGATTAGTTTTTAAATAAGTACATTTACCAGTAACAGTAGTAACGTAATTGTGGTAACCATAGTTTTACTTGGGTTGATATTTGTCAACTTGACAGTATCTAAGTCGTTATTTAAATTTAATGCCCAAGGGCATTATATCGTACTTAACAGACTTCGAAATGTCATTATTTGTCAAATAATGTACCAGTAGGACATTAAAGTAAATAATAAAAACAATAAATATAATGAATACTAAATACTTATTTGTTTGTGAAAAATCTATTTCTTTGTGGCTTTTTTGTAATTAATTATTCTAATGGGGAAATAAGCCACAATTTACTTGAAAAAATAATTTTATTAAGGTTTCTACTTCCACATCGGATGTCGTTGTCAAAATACAAAATGTTCATTATTATTATTTTATTTATTAAATATTATTTATTATTTATTTAAATATTATTTAATATTTATTTTTTTATTATTATTATTTATGCATATTATTACCTGTAAATAATATTTCTTCTGATTGTTAATTGTAAAGGATAGAAAAATTACCTTTTATTTTATTTTCTTTTAGAATCAGCTGAGAGAAGTGGTCTACAAAAAACCAGAAAGGAAACAGAATATGTGGCTACGAAAAGCAAAAGAAAGGTTTACAAAGCAAATGTGACACATTTTTTTATAATATTTAGGAATGTCAGCAAATTACATTAAAAAATGTATGTAAAGATTTTTTGCAATAAAAATGTTTATATTTATCAAGGATGTATTATTTGGTATGGCCATATATCGTCAGTGATGTGACAGTACCTCCTATCTGTTTTTTTCAAGAGATTTGTAAGATAGACTAAAAACTTGTTTCGGCCACCTCCTGTTTTCATATATTTTTTGACTTGTTTTGCAGTAAATTCAACTATCTATTTACTACAAAAAAAGTCAGAATACGTACGAAACCAGAAAGTGACCTTAAAAAATGTTTTTCGTCTCCTGCAAACCTCATGAAAAAACATATAGGAGGTATTGTCACATTACTGACGATATATTTCAGTGAATGTCTAAAAAATATACTGTGAATGTTCAAAGAACGTTCGTAGACATTCATGGAATGTTCTAACAAGACATTCAGTCTAAAAATATACTGTGAATGTCCAAAGAACATTCATGGAATGTTCCAACAAGACATTCAGTCTAAAAAATAGACTGTGAATGTCCAAAGAACATTCGTAGACATTCATGGAATGTTCCAACAGAACATTCTAAGAATATTTAAAATGCTGACACAGCACTTTCCTGGTACTTTCCAGGGACATTCGTGTGCATTTGGGGACATTCCAGGAATGTTTTCAATGTCCTGTGTGTACATTCTAGGAACATTCATGGAATGTTTTGTGTTATTAGGGTTGTTTGTTATTTTTGCACCTCACACACGTACATACAGGGTGTCCCAAAAGTACTGGAACGGTCGAATATTTCGCGAACTAAACATCGGATCGAAAAACGGAAAAATACGTGTTCAATCATTTTCAAAAATCTATCCAATGATACCAAACATCAACCCCCACTACACCCCCTGGAGGTGGGGTGGAGGGTAACTTTAAAATCTCAAATGGAAACCCCTAGTTTTTCTTACAGATTTGGTTTCGTTACGTAAAAGTAAGCAACTTTTATTCAAGACATTTTTTCTAACTGTGGATAGATGGCGCTATAATTGAGAAAAACGATTTATCCTGATACCATAGGTAAATTATAGAAACGGTCTAATATCTCGAGAAATATACTTCCAAATAAGAAACCAAAAAAAAGGTTTTTAATACTTTTCGAAAAGCTATCGGATAACACTATACATGACCCTCCAACCCACCCCCTTTCTGGAGGTGTGGGGTAACTTTAAAATCTTAAATTGCAACCCCTACTTTTTATTACAGATTCGGATTCGTCATGAAAAATTAAGCAACATTTATTCGAAACATTTTTTAGAATTGTCGATAGATGGCGCTTTAATTGGAAAAATACGATTTATTAGCGCCATCTATCAGCAATTTTAAAAAATGTTTCGAATAAATGTTGCGTAAGTTTTCATGACGAATTCGAATCTGCAATAAAAAGTGGGGGTTGCTATTTAAGATTTTAAATTTACTCCCCACCCCGTCTTCAGGGGGTGGGTTGGAGGGTCATTTTTGGTGTTTGTCGATAGGTTTTCGAAAAATATTAAAAACCTGTTTTTTGGTTTCTTATTTGGAAGTGTATTTCTCGAGATATTAGACCGTTTCTATAATTTACCTATGGTATCAGGACAAATCGTTTTTCCCAATTATAGCGCCATCTATCCACAGTTCTAAAAAATGTCTTGAATAAAAGTTCCTTACTTTTACGTAACGAATCGAAATCTGCAAGAAAAACTAGGGGTTTCCATTTGAGATTTTGAAGCTACCCTCAACCCCACCTCCAGGGGGTGTAGTGGGGGTTGGTATTTGGTGTCATTGGATAGATTTTAAAAAATGATTGAACACGTATTTTTCAGTTTTTCGATCCGATGTTTAGTTTGCGAAATATTCGACCGTTCCACTACTTTTGGGACACCCTATATATAAACGTATACAACGCATAGAATTGTATTCCTACGGTGTCGTAATAAAATTTATTGGTCAAGATATTATGATTCTAAAAACCAAACATCTTTGCGCTTAGGTATTGGGAATATTTTGTTTATTTTCTTCAAATTTCTTTCAAGTTGTTTATAATCTTTGTATCAGCAGTTATAGGGAGTACATTAATGATTTGTGGTAAAATAAACATGGTTCTGAAGCTGTTTCTCTCCCCTGTGGCCTATCTAATTTAAGTAGTGTGTAGTTAAATAAAAATGGATTCAAAAAAAGTTATCCGGGGTGCAAAATCGAAAAAGAAGAGCCGAAAAAGAAGAAATGGAAAAGAAAATCTGGTTTAGACTTGATAGTTTAGCATTAATTTCAATACAAAATTAGTTGAGTCACTGAAGGTTTTCACCTCCGATTTCGTTGAACCTCGATCGATTTTCATTGAAATTGATGAGTAGTTAGAGGATACCTCAAGAAAAGTGAGTTGGTGCCAACTTGCACTTTTACTCTGGGGGTGGATCCCACCCCTTCTCGGGGATAAAAATTATTTTATTAGAAATAGCCACATAAATCGATAGAGGGATAAATTTTAAGTAAAATTTGTCATATAAATTTATTAAAATAAATCAATATTTTTTGAGTATTTAATATTTTAATTTTTCCTGAAAAAGTTGCATGTTTTAAAGCGGATTTTCATAATTAACTCAAAAGTTTTTACAAAGTAAGTATCATTACCCGTTCCCATCAAATTGAGGGTAATAAAAAATCGAAAACATTCCTTACTTGAAAATTTAAGTGTTCAAGTTTAAATAACGGAAAACGATACATTTTATAAAATATACTTACTAAACACTTATCACAGTACTCAGAAATACCTATGAAATGAGCTTCAGAAGAAGTTGATAGCTTCAATAGTAAAAGGATTTTCAAGTAAGAAATTAATTTCTTTTTTTAGCTCGAATTTTGGTAAAGATTAAAGTTTTTGAATTATTTATGAAAAACCGCTTAAATAGTATTGATTTATTTTAATAGCTATATAGCCAAATTTTGATTAGAATTTGTCGCTATATCGATTTCTGGCGTTATTTTTAATAAAACAATTTTAACCTCAGAGAAGAGGTGGCATTCATCCCCAGCGTAAAATCGCAAGGTGGCACCATGTCACTTTTGTTTCTTTAGGTATCCTCTAACTACTCACCAATTTTCATGAAATTTTATGAAGGTTCGCCGAAATCGGAGGTAACAAATTATTGATTTTTACGTTCATTCGCTGTAGTAAATAGTGTTTGGTAATAAATTAGATATTAATCTTATTGATAATTTTGTAAACATCGAAACAAGGAGAATATATTTTTTACCTATTTACATCTCATTTAAATCTTGTACCATTGCCAAAAAATGAAATACCTAAATCTAATTAAATTAAAAAAAACGAAGGGCGCCTGTGCTAGCTTTGAAGGCGGGCGCCTTATACCCTAGCGCCGGACTGCTTCAGGGTATGGCCCAGGTATCCAATTTTTCATGCCTTAATCAAGCTAAGCAATTCTCTACCATCGTGTGTAAAAATCTTAAAAATCTTATATTTGTTTTTGTAAAGTGTACATTTAATAAATGTTGTATAACAAAATGCATTCGCTGTGTCATTCGCTACGCAAATTGTTACTCCAGAACAATACAGGGAAAATTAACTTTTGTTAAAAAAAGTGCATAGATAAATAAAATATCTCATTTAATTAATTAAACATATTTATATGTAAAAATATGAAAATACGGTATCAATTATGAGGAGGCACGTTCAAGATAAGGCATTAAAATAACGTAAATAAATAAAAAATCCCATTCAATTGATAAAAAGACTAAAAATTTATTTACTCTATAATTATGTTTTAAGATATTAAAATACCATAACGTGAATGTATATAATAATATCATATCAAAAATGTCAAGGTTACTTTGACAAATAAAGAAAAGTGATATGTATTTTTGTTAGATATTGGGTTAACTTACAAAATATCATCAGAAATCCTTGATCTAGTTAATCTAGGACTCTAGTACTGATTTTAATTTTTTTTTGGAAATAGCTTCAGAACAATAATTTTTTTGGTTTTTTTGTCTTTTTGTTTTTTTTTTCAGTTCTACTTCTTCGTGTGCCTCATCCAAGGACATTGGCTCTTCCTGTAGAGGAAAAGTTCTGTTGTTATTTTTCCACTCCACTGCTTAAATTTTTCAATCAGGATGTGCGTCGTCTACCTGGTCCTCTTTTTCCTTGTATGTATAACCAATCTCAACAACTCATAATTTCGTTTCTTAGTATGTGGCCAAAGTAGCTCATTTTTCTGTCTTTCATAGTGTTAAGTATTTCTTTTTCTTTTTTAATTTTTCTTAATGTGTCCGTGTTTGTTACGAGTTGTGTCCATATTTTCCACATTCTTCGATAACACCACATCTCAAAGGTAGCAAGTCTTTTTTCAGTTGCGTTTCAGTTGTCTAGGCTTCAACTCCATATAAAAGGATAGAGCATACGTAGTATCTCTATACTCTGTTCTAATTTCTATTCTCAGTTTTCATTTTCAATCATCAAGTAATTGAAGACTTAAGTGGAAGAAGGAGGTATGTCACAAAGCCTACCTTTTGAGATATGGGCAGTTAAAGTTTTTATTCCTCTACTTTTATCATGAAAATATTGTTTGTGTTATTTGGTTTTATTTATATTGCTATAAGCATTTCTTTACATTTAGTGTTGATAATTTGTTTTTGTTTTTAGTATTTTTGCTAAATCGATTGCCACTAGTCGTGATACCTTAAACCACGTTCCGACTTTGTTATTAATAAATTATTGTAAAAATAACGGTTTATAGTACGTTCACTGACGGTTTTTGCTCTAAATTTTAAAAAACCACTTGGATTTACATGAAATTTGTCATACACGTAGCTAAAATGTCAAACAAAACAAGTGATATTGTGCCGATGTCTGCTTTTACTCTGGGGGTGACTTTCACTCCTTTTCGGGGGTGAAAAAAGAAACCTTTAAAAGAAGTCCGGAAGTAGATAAACTGATTAATTCTAAGCAACTTTTGTTCTATACAGTTTTTTCACTAAGTCAATACTTTTCGAGTTATTTGGTTTTTTTATTGAAAAATGAACATATTCACTCGCAAATAACTCGAAAAGTATTGACTTAGTGAAAAAACTGTATAGAACAAAAGTTGCTTAGAATTAATCAGTTTATCCAATTCCGGACTTATTTTAAAAGTTTCTTTTTTCACCCCCGAAACGGGGTGAAACTCACCCCCAGGGTAAAAGCACACATCGGCACAATATCACTTGTTTTGTTTGACATGTTAGCTACGTGCATGCCAAATTCCATGTCATTTGAAGTGGTTTTTTAAAATTTAGAGCAAAAACTGTGAGTAAACGTACTACAAACCGTTATTTTTGCAATAATTTATTAATAACAAAGTCGGAACGTGGTTTAAGCTATCACGACTAGTGACAATCGATTTAGCGTATAAAAATACTATGAAAAAGACTACAAACTTGCTGTGTAGATAACGCATTTCGAGCTTTTCGGCGAATAAACAATTATTTTGTTATTGACAAAATAAGAACACAAAATAAGAACACAAGAACAGAGAAGACCTTAACACTATCAATTTATTTACAGGGCTTCTAATAATTCCTGAAAACACCTAATTCTATGTCTAGCAGTGGACAAACGAAGATTGAATGATGCGTATAATTAAAACATAATTACCTGATCCTGGCTTCCAGAAACCAACACCATACTTGTTTCCAGCCGAGGCCAAAAAGTTGTATACTTCTTTATTGATATCTTTAGCTCTAGCAAGATCCTGAGGTCCACCAATTTGTGCTTCGATAAGATGGTCACAGTGGATGGTGCTAGGAACGGCGACTCTCTTCAGACCACTGGAGATGAATTGCAACATAGCCATTTGGGCGGTGGCATCTTGCATAGCAACACGGTCAGGACGTAACCTTAAGTAAGAGGTACCTCGTTGAATATCCTGAAATTAAAATATATTCTATTAGAACTATGTGGATAAAAGTAAGTTTTGGAAAAGAAAATACATGATAAGGACTTACATATTTACAAACTTCATTCTCTGATTTTGTTATTAATACTACATTATAAATACAGCTTGAAACTCTTTTGATACCTTTGTTTTGGCCTTCTAATTGTATATTCGTCACTTCTGTGGTTTGTACACATGATTGTATACAATGTAAATAAGCCACAATTTAACTTGAAAAATGATTTTATCGACGTTTCGACTTCCACTTCGGGCATCGTTATCAAAATACAAAATAGTAATAGCTTCAGAACAATATTAAGTAACCAAGAAAGTAAGAAATAAAATTTGTGTTAACCACAGAACCACGGAACGCTTGATGTTAGGCATTTCTCGTAGGGATCGAATTACGCACAAGGAAATAAGACGGAGAACAGGAGTGACCACAGAAAGAATTACCAAATTGAGATGCCATAGAAAGAATTATTACCCTTAAGTGGCACTGGTCGGAAAACAGATGGACACAGCGAATAACACAGAGACCAAGATAAGAAGCATATCGAAGTAGAGGTCGTCCGCCAACAAGATGGTCTGATGACATACAATGGATCAACAAAAATTGGATGCAAACAGTACAAAACAGAAATACATGGAAAAGACTAAGGGAGACCTATATCCAGCAGTGGATCGATTCGGGTTGAATGATGATGGTGATTTTGACCATAGATGTTAAGAATTAAGTTAATTTACCAATTATTCACTTAAAAAAAAATTAGTTCGTAATATTGATTAACAGTGATTATTGAATAGTATTTCGTTGTAACAATTTAATTTTTTGTTTCAACAAACTTTTAGACATTGATCAATATATTTGGTTATTGTCACAATTATGAATAATAATTGTGAAAATAACTAGAGTACATTAATCAATAACACTCGATTTATTCAGACAATAAGTTAGTTTCGTATATTTAATAAATAATGGTAATTCTGGCAGCAAAGCACTTTCTTGATTTCGTAGATGATAAGTAATTACCTTGGTTTATCGTGACAACGTAGATATTTCATTAAAACAATGTACAAATGTTGTTAATATAGAGTAATATTTGATTATTCCATAGATGTAAACTGATTGTTGTGACAACGAATGCATTAATAAATCTACTACTGCATTTAATAACCACAATCAATGCGTTCATGGTGACAATAAACGAAGTTGTTGAAACAATAAATGTTTTGCTTGACCATTTGACATGTAAGGGCTTTTCCGTATCGTTCTTTGTTAAACAATGCTGTTACCTCTGCCGAATAATTTCATTTCGTTTCCAAGTGTAGTCCGTACTGGAAGGAAGTTTTCGTGTGTCTATTCTCGTATTCATTTTTTTCTAATCCTGAGAAAACTAATTAGTATTTTTGAAAAATTTAAACGCAGAATAAAATATTACAATATTATCGAGGGTCTAAGTCCCTGAGAACGTCTATAATGATTATTTTAATAAGTCACAGGAGTGAAAAAGAGAAAATTTAGTATGATTTTTAATTTCAAATATACCATTCAAAAGAAACTTTTTGTTTATTCTAAGGGACTTTCAGCCCTCGGTAATAATGTAATCTTTAATTCTGCGTTTAAATTTTTCAAAAATACTTATTAGTTTTCTCAGAATTCCAAAAAAAATTAATGCGTTTAAAAAGAATTCGTACGAAATTTTGCACCTGCGCTCAGGCGTGGATACAGGGGGAGTCAACGGGTCCATGGACCCCCTATTGTATTTAGTCTATAAGTATTTTTTTATTATTTATTATTTTTTCTGTTAACTCTAAACTTTAAGCCATAAGTACAACACTAAATTACACGACAACCGCTTCCAAAGAATAGAAAGAAGGCATAAAATCTAATAAAACACCCTTCTCTGAAAAATAATCTGCAGGCGCATTTGTTTGGGTGCCGGTGGAACCATAAACAACGGAAATATTTTTCTCAATTCAAAGAATAACAAAAATGATATTTTAAAATGCAAATACATTACACTGGGTATAAACCTTATCTCATGAAAAGTCACGTTTCAGATTTGCGATACAATAAAGATATAAAAATTTGTATTTTACTAGATAATCCATGCGTATGTACCTACCCATTGATGGTAGAAAGGTTAATCTTTATGGTAAAGAACGACCAGTGAGATTAATAGTCGTGAATTGTCTATCAATATTTTTGATACCGTAGGTATCTGGAATTTTATAGTGTATTTTATCCTTAGAGTAAGTGTTAGTCGTATGGTTAAATTTGGAAATATAATATTTGAATATTTGAGGTAAGTCTGGCCCCCCTATTATGAATTTCTAGATCCACGCCTGCCTGCGCTCTCCAAAAGGATTAAAGTGTTATACATTTTTGGAATCACTATTTCAAACGCTTTTAAATAAGCTGTCACATAATGTACTTTCCCATTAAAAAAAACCAAATTTGTGGCTGTCACCTGAAGAGGGATCGCGTAAAGTTCGAAACATTGATGTTATAATATACTTTGATTATTTTAAAAATCGACCTGTCCGAGCGTTTTGCTTATGTGCTAAAAATAAATAAGTTAATAAGGGGACAACACTTTTTCCAGCGCACTGTATAAGTGAAATCAAATGAGAAATCACAAAGTGTAAAGTCCATTAGGTTTAGGACAAAAAAAGGGGGATTTACAAAATTATTTTTAATCAATTAATATCATACATTGAGCTAATGCATTCAGTAATTATCAATATAAAATACGTTCATAGTAAGGATGAATACAATTGCTGGTAAGAATAACCGTATTTATTGTGGGAATGAACGGAATTAATTGTAAGAATAAACGGAAATAATTGTAGAAATAAACGAAATACGTTAGGAGAAATAACACTGTTATTGACACAACGAATAGTCTTCGTCGGTCAATTAACGACGTTGTTGTTTCAATGAATAGTGTTCTTTGGCTCAATCAACAGTATTCGTAATATTAATAAATTGATGTTCATCCATTCAATAAACGTAATACATTGGATCAACTAACGACGATAATGAATTGATGAACATCGCTTTGTTGTTCTAATAAAACCAAGAATTGGACAAATTTTAAGTATTGCTTTGTGACCAACTAGTCCGAAAAATCCCGAATTGCGAAGTCGTGTCCCGGCGTCCCGGACAAGGTTTCCGGGTGATCTGAATTTTCAACGTTTTGGTAAAATTCTATTTTGAAATTTTGAATACGGTATTCTTCTAAGAATTCACATCAAACTGAATTGGTGGGATGAGAAAAAGTCGACAATTTCTAGAGTTTAATACTAATACCACATCCAAAACGCATGCATTTTATATCGTGGTATTATAGTTCTACGAAAACTCAAACTGTAATTAGTTTTCGTTTCTGTATTTAAAAAAAATGGCCCGATTTTAATTAAAAAGTCCCGGATTTCAGGTATTTTTTTCAGTTTTGTCCCGAATTTGACCGACTGGAGTTGGTCACACCATGCATTATATAACTTTAGATATATTGTTTCATTTCTTCCAGAGAAGAGATATAAGGATCGACCATCTGAGATAAGGAAATTTTTCCCTTAGAGAGAGTGTTGTATGGCTCAAATCTGATTAACTTCGCAAAACCTTTGTTTTGTCAGTTTAACTTGATATGCGCAATTTTATCTTACTCGACAAAAAACTCAGGTTAAAATCTAAATTTACTTAGAATAAAAATGTTATGTTGTTTTATTGGCAGATAGTCAAATATTTTTCAAATAGAACTTGAAGCTAGTGGAAGGTGAAGGTGCGTCATACTTACTACGTCGATATCGATAAGAAATATCAGGGACAATCGATAGTCAAACGAGCTTAAGAAAACCGAGTTCATGGGGATCTTATAGTCTAAGAGCTGGGGGTGTAAGGGGGTGTGGGGGGCGGGGGCAGGTTGGGGTTTATGCACTTTTATGTCCCCATGATGGTACCTTACGTTCTTACCTTGGCGTTCTTTTTTATTTTTTCGTTTTTCGAGGGTACCAGGCTGAAAGCCACTCAGAAAATTTGTTATTAACAATTTAATTGTTTCAATGATTGTATTTTCTAAATTATTACATAGGTATATTTCATTTTACCAAAATGAAAATTGTTCCTTTTGAAAAAATGAACAAAATGGCGTTTGGTACACTTTGGTCCAATTGTTAGAACCGGAGTTATAACAAATTTCGTGAAAAACAATTGCAAAATAGGTTGATGAGGCTTTTCCAAGTATCTTCTTCTTTATGTACCATGTCCTTTCAGAACGTTGGTTACCATCATAGCTGTCTTAATTTTATTCACTGCCACCCTAAATAGCATGCTTGTATCAACACCATACCAATCTCACAAGTTCTTCAACCATGAGGTTCTTCTTCGTCCTGGACTGCGTTTGCCTGCTATTTTTCCTTGCATGATATTTTGTAGCAACATATATTTGGGACCTCTCATTACATGTCCAAAATACTCCAGCTTTCTCTGCTTAATGCTTTTTATGATCTCAGCAGTCTTGCTGAGATGTTCTAGTATTGTGGAGTTTAGAATCTTCTCCACCCAGGAAACTTTTAAAATTCTTCTATAGCACCATATTTCGAAAGCCTCAAGGCGATTTAGATCGATTTTATTCACAGTCCAGATCTCGACACCATAAAGTAAGGAGAACACGTAGCAGCGAAGTAGGCGGATCCTCAATGACAATAGTCTCTGTTACATAACACCTTGGACATCCTTCTAAAAGCGGCTCTAGCCTGCTCTATCCTAGATCTAATTCCGCCGTGACTTTCTGCGTTACAATTTAATTGCTGTCCAAGGTAAACGATTTTATCAACTTCCTCAAGTTTGGTAATATTTACATATATGTAGACGGTTTTATATGCTGTTGTTTACTTATTACGAGTATTTTGGTTTTCCGTATGTTCAGATCCAGACCTGCCTCCCTACAACTCTCAACGACACTATCAAGTAGTGTTTGCAGATCTTCTTGACTAGAAGCTAGGAGTACTGCATCGTCCGCATATCGCAAATTATTGATGACTTCACCGTTCACAAGTATTCCTTCTTGTTTTTCAGAAAGTGCTTTTCTGAAAATTCTTTCGGAGTAAAGGTTGAAAAGCAGGGGTGACAAGAGGCATCCCTGCCGCACTCCTCTTTTAATATTAAGAGCCCGTGATTCCACCAAGGGATTTCCAAGTATAACAGATGCCTATCCGTTCCGGATGTTGGGATCAGCATGGCTATCCTAACTTTGCTTTCTGCCATTCTGAATATTCCGGTTGTCGATGTATTAAACCACATTCTCAGGTTTTGAGGCCAAGAGATTCTACTTCTCCCTGGTCCTCTCTTTCCAAATACCTTGTCCTGAAGAATTAGTTGCAACAAGCCATATCTCTGTACATTCCTCTTAACATGGCCAAGATATTCTAGTTTGCGCTCTTTGATGGTGTTAATATTCTCGGATTCCTTGCCTATTCTACGTAGAACCTCAACATTAGTCACACGATCCACCCACTAAATTCTTAAAATGCGTCTGTAACACCACACCTCGAATGCCTCGGGTTTTCTGAAAGAAGCTTCGGGAAGTGTCCAGTCCTCTACTCCGTATAATAACGTAAAAAATACATAACGTCTGATGATAGAGATTTTGATAGCAATTGGTAAATCGTTACTTCTGAAAAGAGACTTGTTTATGCTGACCTCGCTTTTGCTATGAGTTGTTTTATTTCACTTGAGTGGTTCCATTGGCTGTTTATGTTGGTACCAAGGTATGTGTAGCTGTTCACCCCGTCAATTGCTTGTTGGTTAACCAAAAGCCGTGTATTTAATATTTCACGCTTACTGACTACTATGTACTTTGTTTTTTTCGTATTGAGATCAAGTCTGCTCTCTACTTATCTCTGATATGTGCGACGTTACTCTTTGCAAACCATGTAGACCAGAAGTTTTCAATCTGTGATACATGTACCACTGGTGGTACACATCATTATTGGCGGTGGTACACAAAACACACAAAAAATTAAAATAGTAGTACAGTAGAGCGTCGATTATCCGAACGTCGATCAACCGAACGACCGGTTATCCGAACTCCCGACTCCCGTGCCCCGCACTCGAGTACCAAGCAAGCGTTAGTAATTAACGCTTAAAATATCTTCAATTTTCTTCAATATTGTATCCAAAAATATGTTGTTACAAAGACTGCACTTTTTTGTTTAATTGCTATTTGTCATTATCAAGATAGAAATAAATATGTAGGTATATAAATATGGCTTTTATTCACTTGTGGATAAATATGTATGACTATATCAATATAGTTCGATTATCCGAACAAATCCGTTTTCCGAACACCCATGTCCCCCAATTAGTTCGGATAATCGACGCTCTACTGTACTTAGTAAGTATTGATAATACAATTTAAAAAATATAGGTGGTACCAAAAATAATAAAAATAAGTGTAGGTGGTACATCACTCAAAAAGGTTGAGAACCGCTGATCTAGACTATCTGCAAAAACTACTGTGTCATCGGCATATCTAATGTTGTTTAGACGCACTACGTTGACTAATACGCCTTCCTGTAGTTCTCCTAGCTCTTGCTCGAAAATATATTCAGAATATGTATTAAACGAACTTAGGCTCCCTGATCACCAAGGAGAACGTCATGACGGAAGAAATCAAGCGACGGATAATCCTAGCGAATAAATGCTATTTTGGACTGAGTAGACATATGAGAAGCAGACAATTAAGCCAAAAAACAAAAATAACCATATACACAACCCTTATACAACCAGTGTTGACATATGGATCGGAGACATGAACCATCTCCAAGGCAGATGAAAAGCTTCTGCTTATATTTGAACGAAGGATCCTGAGAGGAATGTTCGGTAACATTTGTGAAAATGGTATTTGGAGGAGGAAGTACAACTACGAGGTATACCACAGATATAAACATATTTGGTGGTAAAGACGTAGTATCTCTTATAAGAATAGGAAGACTAAGATGGGCAGGACATCTAGCAAGATCACATCATAACAATCCTCCTAGAAGAATCCTTATGTCACAACCTGTGGGAAGTAGAAATAGGGGTAGGCCAAAACTTAGATGGAAAGATGGTGTAGATGAGGATGGGAGAAAAATAGGCGCAGCAAACTGGCAACGGTTGGCAATGGATAGGACTGCTGACTGGCGTAATAGACTTGGGAAGGTCGAGGCTCTTTCATAGGGCTGTAGCACCATTGATGATGATGATGATGTATTAAACGGGCCGGAGTAGCTCAGGCGGTAGGATGTCTGACTTCCATGCAGGTAGGCCGGGGTTCAAAACCCAGCGCCGGCGAGAACAGCTAGACATTTTTAAACAAGTCTATAGGCCCCAGGTCGACTCAGCCTGAATAAAATGAGTACCTTGGGTAAAACCAGAGGTAATATTAGGCGGTTGAAGCGTATCACTGGCCTGTTACCTTCCTTGTATACCGTAGGCCCTAGATATAGCAGAATACCCTGTTATACTCCCAAAGCCGCGTTAGCGGTATAAAATGGGAGACTATATTATATATTAATCAACACCGGGGACAGAATGCATCCTTGCCTCACTCCTCTATCTATGGAGACTCAGCTTTCATACGTGCGATTAACTTTCAAAACCTTCTCATTTGAAAGGTAATTTTGTTTCTTTTGTAAAGGTAAAAGTTATGCAGATAACACTGTCCTGATACAGACACCAACTTACAGAAAGTCTTGGACCTATTTAATTATGCTTTTCGAGAGTTTGGTTTTCGGATTATGTACCTATTTAAAGACTTCAACTTTGTCTTATTTAAATTTGTCTCTTCTTTCCATTTTTTTTTTCTTCAATACACGCCCACGTGTAAAGTGATTTCATAGCTATGAATTGACGCAAAATAATTGGCTTTCTTGCTGTTAAACACATCGCAAAACACGTTGCTATTTTTGGTCCAATGTGAACAATTTCGACTTTCATTTGTACAATGCTTTGTCGTGTTCAAATTTTCAGTGAACAAATAAAAAACTTTTCTAAATATTTTAAATATTACACTCTTTGGCCATATTATTATGACCACCTATGAATTGTTCTAAAAATCAACTATTCCACTAAGTACCTACATGTTTAAAAATCATTTTTAAATTTAATTTGGTTGTGTAATGTTAATGTTATACATTAACTACAATATATTTAATAATAAACAGCAATAAAACATTTGAAAGTATTACATATTTATTAATTTTTTAATATTTTGTTGAATTCCTGATCTTGATCCCATAGAAAATATTTGGGAGCTTCTAAAACGAGAAATTTCCAGTGAAAATGTCACCAAAAAACTTGTTTTGATTGAAGAACTAATATATCATTGAAACCACAATGACAAATTGAAGCAAAGTGAATTTAACTGCATTCAAAGTATGCCAAGACGGGTACTAATAGCAGTAATCAAAGTAAATATGTGATATTTTCAAATGTTACATTGCTGTTTATTATTAAATATATAATAAGTATATAGCAATAAAATATTTCAAAATATCCCATATTTACATATTTTTTAATATTTTGTTGAGCCACCTTTAACTTTGATTACCGCTAGTACCCGTCTTGGCATACTTTGAATGCAGTTAAATTCACTTTGCTTTAATTTGTCATTGTTGTTGAAATGATATATTAGTTCTTCAATCAAAACAATTTTGTGTTTGACCTTTTCACTGGAAATTTCTTGTTTTAAAAGCTCCCAAATATTGTCTATGTGATTAATGTCAGGAATTTAACAAAATATTTAAAAATATATAAATATGTAATATTTTCAAATATTTTGTTGCTGTTTATTATTAAATATATTACAGTTAATGTATAACATTAACATTACATAACAAAATTCAATTTATAAACAAATTTTTAAACAATACGTACTAAGTGGAATAGTTGATTTTTATAAAAATTCCTAGGTGGTCATAATAATATGGTCAGGGACTGTAAAATAATTTTTTAATTCGACAGTACAGTTTACCCTTGCAAAACATATTCTTTTGCATTCTTTACGTAGATAAAAGACGTTAAAATAAAAGTAGACGACTGGATTTGTTTTCAATTCGAGCACCACCATTCTCCTATAAGTGTTTCGAGGTTTCACTCTCGTCAGGAAGACCTGAGGTAGCTCGAATTGAAATGAAAAGTGCTGGTTACATAAATGAATAATTGTTTATAATTTTAAAATACCAGTATCTTCGCAAAACAATTTTTGGTTATAAAAATTATTTATTTATAATCTTTCTTTGGTGCACGTTAAAAGTTACTTTTATACGGTACCAGTAGAATGTTTTTTAGTTTTATGGACCTTTATTTCGGTCGACTCTTTAAATTATTAATAATTTAACGCCGACAATGCACTATCTTAAAAACATTGGTGCATTTTTGGTGTTAAATTGTTAGTAAATTAAAAAGTCTAGTGAACCCACTCAGGAAACATACAGGTTTGGGTTATCGAGGTCAATAAAACTCAAAAAATAGTCACATAGATAGCCGGGTCAAAGTCGCGGTCAACCTTACGCTCCTTTCACACATTAATAATTTGAACGTGCGATCGCTAGAACGCACGATGACATTCCAATGGTGGCTCAAGCAATCCCATGGTATATTTCACATTATACCGAACATTCAACCGCCGTTTAATGAGAAAGGTACCATAGGATTGCTCGAGCTATGGTCATTTTCATGGGCGTTATTCAGTGCGTTACAAATAATAGGAAAAAAGGTACGTCCGTAACAATATACATTTATAACATTTATTCTAACATGACATTTTAGTTATATTTGACAGCTATCACATTTTATTTGCAATTTGGCATAAAAACAAATCAATTGTGTTTATTGCATTTATAAAATGGTACTTTCTTTGATTGGTATAGTCTTATACATTGTACAGATTATATTCGTAGATATATTACATAATTCGTAAATATTTTTTTTCGGTTATAGCGCCATCTATCGACAACTAGAATAAATGTTATAAATGTCTGTAATCACAGACGTGCCTTTTTCTGTCACATACACAGGGCTTCTTTATCCATTAGGCAATATAGGCACTTGCCTAGGGCGGCACATTATGAGAGGGCGGCAAAAATACTGTACAAAAAATATTTGTATATAAATACTATGGATCTGGGTTCTGTCATTGAAGAGTATGAAGCTCTTTCAAATTATTTTACCGCAAGGAACCCAAAAAATTGTGCCCAAATAAAACATATAAAGAAATAAGAAAGAGAAAAAAATCAATATTGGGATTTTCCCATTGATTTTAGAAAAAAATTAATTTGACGAGGGGGTCGATGCCGATGATGAACTAAACTTTTCAGCTAGTGATAAGATGAAAATCCACACATTCTATATTATAATCGACACTCTGATAAGAGACCTGAGTTGACATCTGGAATCTTATCGACTTATTTATCAACGTTTTCGTGTTATTAACTTGCCAAAATTAAGCAATGAAGAAATTATTCAAGAAGCTGAAAATCCGATACAAAATAAAGACGACCAAGATACATCATTCATACATGAATGCATTCACTTAAAGGGTCATTTGGATATCTCAATTTAATCACCAATTGACATACTTATGTTAATATTTAAAGAAGAGTTAGTGCAGTCACTGAAGGTGGATATAAGCTATTACCTCCGATTTCGTTGAACCTTCATCGATTTGCATGAAAATTGGTGAGTGGTTAGAGGATATCTCAAGGAACAAAGGTGACATGGTGTCAACTTGCGCTTTTACCCTAGGGGTGGATGCCACCCCTTCTCGGGTGTGAAAATTATTTTATTAAAAATATTTCCAGAATTCGATAGAGGGACAAATTATAAGCAACATTTGTTACATAACGTTATTAAAATAAATCAAAACTTTTTGAGTTATTAAAGATCAAAGATTTTATTTTATTTTTGTGAGAAAAATGCATGTTTTTAACCGATTTTGCATAAATAACTCACAAACTCTAAGATTTTACAAAAAAGTTAATATTACCAAAATTGAAGCCAATTAACACAGTATAGGTATAATTAACTCCGTTAATTTTTCGATATCAAGTTTGCCTAAAAACCATTTAAAAGTTAATTTTAATGGCTATTACACCACGTTGAATTTAATCTTTTAAGCCCCTTACTTTTTTTTAAATAAAAGGTTAAATGGCCCCGGTTACATAGTTCTCGCAGCAAAATTTAAGATTTAAATGTTTCTATTTCGGTTAGTTTTTACCCTACAGAAATAGTAAAAAGGTAAAATATTTGATACAGAAAAAACTAAAATTTGGTTATGCATATAATATCACTTTTTACGTACATTGAATATTTTTGGAGTTATTATCAAAAGAAAATGAAAACTGCGATAATTTTAGAAATTCTGATTTTTTAAAATTATATCTTTTTTCAAAAATATGCATTATAAACCGGTCAAAATTGTTTAAATCATTACTTATGCTAATATAAAGAAATTCTTCTAACAATTACTATAAATTTTAATTTTTGTGGAAATGGCGTATGTTTTATTTTTCACTTTTTCCTAAAAAGGGTCCTCGTATTTTCATCATAACTGGCTTGATTGTGATGCTATTAACTTCTACTGGAGCTCATTTGATAGGTACTCCGAAATACTTTGACAAAAGTGCTTAACAGATACCTATATTTTATAAAATGCATCGTTTTTCCGTTATTTAAGCTTGAATACTTAGATTTGAGTACTCGTCGAAAAAAATATACATTCAATTACCAATAACTCACTTTGAATTACCATTAGTTTAGTTCTTTAAGTGAGGACTGTATTCAGCTTTTTATTATCTTCAATTTTGGTAATAATAACTTTTTTGTAAAAGCTTACAGTTTTTGATTTATACGTGAAAAACAGCTTTAAAACATGCATTTTTTTACAAAAAATAAAATCTTTGATCTTTAATAACTTTTGCTTAGAATTTGTCTCTCTATCGATTTATGGTATTTAAAAAATAATAATTTTCACCCCTGAGAAGGGGTGGCATCAACCACCTCCGTAAAAGCGCAAGTTGGCATCATGATACCTCCCCGAGGTATCCTCTAACTACTCACCAATTTTCATGAAAATCGATGGAGGTTCAACGAAATCGGAGGTGAAAACCTTCAGTGACTGCACAAAGTGGACTGAAAGATATTTTCCCTAATTTTGACTTTGCTTTGCACATTTATTTGTGCATCCCAGTTGCCAACGTGTCCGCTGAAAGGTCATTTTCGAAAATGTCAAGAATAAAAAATATTTTCCCATCAAATATGAAGCAAGAACGTGTTAACAATTTGTCGATTTTGTCAAGTAAAATTTTTTTTTTTTTGAAAAGATGTCTGATGTGATCGAACTGGAATGACAATTTTTTCTATTATAAGTATACAAACATCGTAGTTTAAATCCATTTTTAGTGTATTCTTATTTAAATAAAAAGTTCTAAATTTTTTTTGCAAGAATGGTACAGGTTTAAATGGCGGCTAATAGAGAATTGCCTAGGGCGTCAATTGACCTAAACGCGGCTGTGCACATACAATTTAATGCTTTAGAAAGAAATCGAAAAACTGTGACGCACTGAAAGATGCCTATGAGAAAAATAATATTGTAATGTCATTGTGCGTTCCAAAGATCGCACGTTCAAACGAAACGTGTGAAACGACAGTTAGGATTACCAAATTAATATTATCCATGGTCTATTTTGTCTACATAAATTTGTTGACGGGTCTCTTTCCTGTTCGATTAAAATTCTATATGTATAATTTTAATTTATATTGTGATATTTATAGCCTAATATCAATGATATAAATAACAGAAAATCTTAGTTATTGGTAAACAAAATATAACGTAATACATTAAGTAATTGATAAGCTACACGCTGACACGTGATTCCTTTTTTATTGTTAAAAGTTTAAATTCCAAGTTTAAAATGTTTTTGTTAGACTGTTGGTTGCTTATTCAATAACAACGGGTGTACTAAGTTAGGTAAACGTATACAGGGTGTTTCATTAATAATTGTCCATATAGTAACTGGAGAAACCTTAGCACAAAACCTAAAACACTTAAATAAAATGTGGTTCCTTACTGAGTTACAGGGTGTTTTATCTAAAAATTTAAAAACTATTTTTGCTCAGCATTTTAAAACTATTACACGTATCCTTTTCATACTTGGCAGGAAGTGTAGGTACTGTACAAACTACTTAATTATGTTAAACAAACGTTTCTGTCGAAAGTGAATGGTTGACCCTTTCCAAATTCTACGCCACTGGCGGAATTGCTGTTTTAGTTCAATTTTTGGATTCTCCAATACTTTCTATGAAAATAATATAGTCTTCGAGATATTTGAAGTTAAAAATGAAACGACGTTATTTTGATTAATGTATTGTGTCGCTTCATTTTTATTTTCAAATATCTCGAAAACTTATCATTTTATCGTTACGAATTAAGAGTATATTATTTACATAGAAGTATTAAAAAATCAAAAAATTACACTAAAATAGCAATTTTGTCAGTGGCGTAGAATTTGGGAAGGGTCAACCAGCCACTATCCCCTGTCGTACGCCTCTGGTAGTAGCTAGAAACGTTTATTTATCTTAATTTAGTAGGGTGTACACAGTGTACAGTACCTACACTTTCTGCCAAGTATGATAAGGATACGCCCAATAGTTTTAAAGTACTGGGTACAAATAATTTTTAAATTTTAATCATATGAATCATATCATAAATTAATCAAAATAACTGTGCCGTTTCATATTTAACTTCAAATATCTCGAAAACTAATTTTTTATCGTTACCAATGAGGAGTATATTATTTACGTAGAAAGTATTGGAGAATCTAAAAATGGCACTAAAATAGTAATTCCTCCAATGGCGTAGAATTTGAGAAGGGTCAACCATTCACTATCCCCTGTCGTACGCCTCTGGTAGTAGCTAGAAACGTTTGTTTATAATAATTTAGTAGGGTGTATAGTAGTCGCACTTTCTGCCAAGTATGAAAAGGGTACGTCAAATAGTTTTAAAATTCTGAGCAAAAATAGTTTTTAAATTTTTACATAAAACCCTGTAACTCAGTAAGGAACCACATTCTATTCAAGTGAAACAATTAGTGAAACAAGTGACAATTTTAATGAAACACCCTGTATAAAAAATGACCATATCAGCAAATAATTTGAAGTAAATGGTACAAAAGTCAGAGATTATAGAGAATTCAAAATTTATAAAGCAATGTCATTTGTTTTTCTTTAAACATGAGAAGTGATGGAAAAATTCCACGGCTAATGTTTAAAAACTTACTTAAAAAAAATTTATGTTAAGAAAATTACATGAAGAATAATCAAAATGGAACCCTACAATATACTTGGGCGTCACTCCTACATCAACCGGAAAAAGCAACAAAAATATAACCACTTATTGACGTGGAAACAGGGGGAGCTAAAGAAAAAAAAATTGAAAATCTTAAAAAAATATATGATTGAGCATCTTTACATCAAAGGAAACTGGTACATGTAGCATAAATGCACTCGTAGATATTGTTCGTCAGCTATAACTTTTCCCATGCGTCACGATTCATTTTCAAACAAATTAAGTCAAAACAGAAAGTGAAACGTACGCCGATGTGTGTAGTATACATATATAGTAGACAGTAGTATACAAAATGTATATACACATCGACGTTCGTTTCACTTTATGTTTTGACTTAATTTGTTTGAAAATGAATCGTGACGCATGAGAAAAGTTATAGCGGACGAACAGTATTACAAATTCATCACCGCGCAATAAAACCATGATTAAGAAATAGACCTATAATAGACCTTTGAAATATAGTACAGCAACGGTGTAACCAAGATGATCCTAAGGGGGGGTTACAACTACTTGATGGTCTCTGGGGGGTATGGAATATTAATGGTGTTAGGCGTATTATAGAGCTCAAAGTACATCCAAATGGGGGGTTATAACCTCCTGGTTATGCCTATGTAGTAATGTAGTACGGGATCTGAATCTAGATCGACCTTCACCCATCTATTTACTTTGTAATATTAAATTTCAAAATATGTTCACAACTATCCTTAAAAGGGGGCGTAGGGTTAGAAATCAACATCTCAAGCACATTTTTGTGACGTTTTTTAAAAGTATGGTAGAATTATTTTATTGTATTACATAAGCATATTCAGTACAATTCAAAGAATATTCAGGAAAAAAATTCAAGGAAAGCTGTTGAAAAATAAGACGCAAATTTTTAAACACACCTCAAAAACAATTGATTTTGCGGTGATTTTGATCACGTGAGACAAAAAATTGAAAAAGATAGATTAAGAGTATTAAAACATATTCCGGTGTGAATCACTTTACGATTTGACAGAAAAAAAAAAGAAAGTGAAAAAAAGTTGACAATACTTTAAACGTGTTTGTCTTAAAACTGTTTTTTTTTCAAAGGCGGAGGACATT
The DNA here is from genome assembly GCF_917563875.1 of Diabrotica virgifera virgifera. Lineage (NCBI taxonomy): Eukaryota > Metazoa > Arthropoda > Insecta > Coleoptera > Chrysomelidae > Diabrotica > Diabrotica virgifera. The sequence goes on along the minus strand of NC_065450.1, from coordinate 64,211,523 downwards.
GTAACTGAAAAACTACTAGACCGATCCCCCTGAAATTTTGCATATATTTTTTTAGACATTTCGTGAGGCAACGCTGTTGAGATATTTTTTGTTTTGTACTTATTTTTTGTTTAACAACGATAAATATGCTGATTTTCGCTCTTTTTGCAAAAAACTTCGTTATTTTGACTAATACTGAGTGATATCAAAAAGTCAAAAATCATTAAAACTAAAAGAACCCGACAGCGTTAGTAGGCACAGCTGAACCGATTTTCATGATTTTTGATTTGCTGGATTTGTCTACACTCGGAATAGCAGAACAATAATTATTTAAAATAATTTAAAAACATAAACATTAAATATATAAGTATGAATAATTATTACTGTTATCTACAGATATAAAACAAAGTCCCTTTAAATATTTAAAAACCAATTTTTTTGTTTATAAAATAATATAAATTGTTAAAAACTTTAATAATAAACTCTTAAATATTTGAAATAAAAACAAGATAGTTAAAATAGTTCATTATCACAAGATATTTATTTATTTTAGTTTTAACACAATAAAGTTTCAAAAATTGTTAGCAGATAACATACATAATATTAGTGTTTTTATTTAAATTGTAATCTCTGTATAATTTCTTGTTTAAAATATGTACAGTACAAGCTGTTTAAATGATGAAAAGTACAAGTATGTACATTTATGTCAAGTAAAATTACACAAATTTTAAAATAATTTGTGAAAAAAAAATATAAATAAGTGCCCTATATACAGTGTGAGGCAGATAAAGGGCCAATTAGGAATAACTCGAGAACTAAAGGTAACTGAATCATGAAAATTGGAATGAAGGGGTTTTGAAGAGTGAACTATTTAATAAAAATATTTTTATCTATTTGCTCCTTCCGATTATACCGGAAGTTGCTTATAACTTCGTTTTTTTTAACAGGACACCCTGTATATTTTTACATTTTTGAATTCTCCTCGATGTTTTCTTTCTTGATATGAGGTTTTGTAAAAGATATTATACAGGGTAGTATAAAAAATACGTTTTTTGAAGTTATACTTCTTTAGGTGCGATTGGGATTGAGGGTGAATTTATATTGATCTGCGCGCATGCGCACACCGACAGTATGGTATTAGTCGTTATACGGGCTCTGATTGGGTGTTGAAATGATCTGTCAATAACAAATAATTGTTCAATATGAAGGTAAACAAATGTATAATATATTAGTTTTATTGTTGTGAGGACAGAAACAAAAAAGTTTATAATTGTAGTGACATTTAAATAGTTTTTAAAAGCAACAGGTACGTAATAATTGTAAATGTATCATAGGTACCTACCTATTTGAACCTACCAAAATACATAGTATGTAATACTTTTATTTACATAATTTGATTAACATCAAAATTTCTATCAATGTTCACCTAATATATTGTTTTCTTACTCTATGTTTTGTTGTATTTTTTCAATTCTAAATCATTTCAATTCAAAATCAAAATAATTTAATTTAATTCAAAAATGTCAAAAGCTTAATCCCTTTAGTTAGTCGATCTTCGCACATAATGACACATTGCCTCCGTGGCGAAGCGTTTAAGGCGAATGAACCCCAATATACCAACCGCGCTGATAGCTGGTTCGAATCCCAATAAAAACTTTTATTTTTTTATTTTTTTTTATACATTTTATGATTGTAAGTAAATTTATTATATAATTTTATTTTCAGAAAATACGTATTTAGTTAAAAAAAATTCCGATAATTAATGTTCAGAAATCATTTGTGGCATTTTTAATGTGTTTGTGTGTGTTTTATTCTTTTATTATTTTAATTTTTGGCACTGTTTTAATAAAAATGTTTGAGAAGTAGTAAGTATAAATTAGTTTAATATTTAAATAAAATATAAATAAAAAGTATATTAATTTCGTTTAAATCATATAATAGAAGTATAACTTCTTACGTGCGTACAAAGTACACACACATTCTTTTTTTTATTAATTTCGTAGCAACATTCACATCCTGTAGAATCATTTGAACATAAGAGTTTTTGATGTCAAACCAGTACAATTCTACAGGGTGTGAATGTTGCTACGAAATTAATAAAAAAAAACGTAATTATCTTTTAAACTACCCTATATAATATTACAAAACCTCATATTTTAAGAAAGAAGACATCGAGGAGAATCCAAAATTGTAAAAATATATAGGGTGTCCTATTTTAAAAAACGAAGTCATAAGCAAATTCCAGTATAACCAGAAATAGGAAATAGATGAAAATAGTTGACTCTTCAAAACTCCTTCATTCCAATTTTTATGATTCATTTACCTTTAGTTCTCGAGATATTTCTAATTGGCCCTTTATCTGCCTCACCCTGTATAATTCTAACTAGATTTAAAGAAAAACTATTGTTCTTACTTACCTGGGACTCTGGTTGATCAATGTGGGAGTATAAGACTTTTTCAGAAAGAGTTAATGGTCTTCCTAACCTCTTCTTGACTACCCCAAGAGTTTTGTTTAATTTCTCGTATGGAATTGGATCAGTATCCAATTTGCTCATCGCAACCTTAGCTGCAGCAGCAGCCAGGGGTGAAACGTGAAAACATCTTGATTGGATCTCACTGAACATGAGACTTTTGGAGTTACTCGTCTGTAAAAAAGATAATGCATTTTGTTACAGAAATAGAAATAATTTAAAGAAAGTAAGAAAGGAAGGAAGTTATATCTGTCATACAGTGGCGGATCCAGAAAATTTTTTTGTGGGGGTCATGGATCTTTATGGCCATTTAATTACATTTCTCTAATGCAAGTCTTACCACCCCTAGGATAAGTGGGTTTTCAATTATTTTTTGGATGGGCCTAATTTTTTTTTGTTTGGCAGCTTTTTTTAGGATTATTGAATTTATATTTATTTTCGTTAGGGGAGGGGTCATGACCCCGCGACACCCACCCCCATTCTGGATCCACCACTGCTCTCATATATCTGAATATGTATATACCTACTGCTTAATTCTTATGATATCTAAAAACTACTTAGGAGATTATTAGCAGTTCTTATTCTATAATCTTAAGAGGCTAAAGTAGCGATCAACAGGTAGCAACAAACGCGGTCCAAGATTGCGGATGTAATTTTGAATATTTTGTCGAGGGACATCTCTTTCATGGGACATCTAGTGTACCTCGTTATAAGCAAAACCTCTTAATATCCGTGTTCGTTATAGAGAGAGTCCACTGTAATAAGTTTAATAAAATAAGTTAAGCTACTGGATATGGCACCCAAATATAGGTGAAAAATACTACTTGTACATAGGGGTACTGTAATTTCTTAGTAATTGATTAAGAAATTTTTCTAGTGAATAATATGGTCTTTCATATAAATAGGCTTTTGTCAGTTTATGGAATTTGGGGAAAAATGATGCAGATTTAAGTTGTAGAGGGAGATGGTTGTATATTTTTTTTGCGAAATATAATATAGATTTCTATACTAACTCAGAGGACGGGATCAGTAAATAGACAGCAAAGGTAGAATTTCTGGTGAAATAATCATGATTAGGTCTTTCTGAAAAGACATGCTTGTCATAATCACTGTGTCATCTGCATTTTATCTTTTTAATAGTTCTTCCATTAATTATTATTCCTTCACTTGCAGATAGTAATACCGGATTTATACTCAGCCCTGTTCGGCAGGGAATTGGACAGGGAAGTGGGCAGCGTGAATGTGTAAATAGCTCACTCGCGCTGCTGCTCGTCATGCTATTGCTATTGCACCTACATACCCCAAGAGTCGGTCTTCTGTGGCGGAAGTCAAAGGGAAGCAGCGCGAGGACGAGTGGGTATTCACATTCAACTACTCTCTCTCTCTCACTTGCCGCCGGCAAAGCGTCAAGTGAGTAAGGGAGCAAGACGATGCTGTCATCACCTTCCTTTCTTGTGAGTCATTCGGTAATGAGTTGTGAAGACATTGACGAGGAACGGCGAGGAACTGATGTAAACACCTCACTCGCATCGATATCGTATTTCGGGCAATATTTCCGTCAACGACAGCAGCAGTGGCAATAGCTGAGTATAAATCCGGCATAATGCTTCTTCAAAAATGGATTAACTATACAGGGTGAGTCATGAGGAACTGTACATACTCCTACCTCGTATAGAGGCCCCTATGGGGAATAACAAATGACCATTAAAAAGTGTCTGCTCCCATTGTTTAATAATATGCAGGGCGAGTTTCGCATTTTGACAGAAATTTGTATTCGTCATAATTTTTGAACGGTCAGATCGATGTGTCTCTTATTTTGGTCAATCATTACACTATTACCACCTAATCAACTGATTAGTGATGTTGGTAATAGTTACTTTCGAGTATTCGTTACAAATCGTTACTTTTGTATAAAGTAATCATTTACAGTATTCGTTACTTTGATTACTATGATTACTTTTGTATTTGAGTACCGGTAATCATATCGAAAATCGTATTTCTCAGCAGGTAGGTATTTTGTATAAAGTAATCATTTACAGTAGTCGTTACTTTGATTACTATGATTACTTTTGTATTTGAGTACCGGTAATCATATCGAGAATCGTATTTTTCAGTAGGTAGGTATTTTGTATAGGTATTCGGATATAACAACGACCTTCACCGATCTGTTTAAGAGATAAAAATGATTTCATATTTGATTACTATGATTACTTTTGTTACTTTTTTATTTGAGTACCGGTAATCATATCGAGAATCGTATTTCTCAGTAGATAGGTATTTTGTATAGGGATTCCGATATAATAACGACCTTCAAGAAGTACGAAGTAATCAGAGTAATCAAAGTAATCAAATTAGATACAATAGTCGTTACTCGCTCTGATACGATTGGTACGAAGTAATCAGCGTAATCAAAGTAATCAAAGTAGATACAATAGTTGTTACTCGCTCTGATACGATTGGTACGAGGTAACGAAGTAATCAGAGTAATCAAAGTAGATACAATAGTCGTTACTCGCTCTGATACGATTGGTACGAAGTAACGAAGTAATCAGAGTAATCAAAGTAACGATTTGCGTCTCTGTATAGTAATCGTTACTTTCGGTATTCGTAAGTAACGAGTACTTTGTAACGAATAGTTACTTTTTCAACATCACTACAACTGATTTATTCAAACTAGAAAAAAATCAGGTCCGGCTTCAAAAAAATTAGTTCGTTTGGGTCTTAGAAAAAATTTCACCCTGTATAAGCTTTTTAAAAACTATAATATGAATTTTACAAATTAAGACAAATAGGCAATTAAAATGACATATTTATTTTTTCCCCACACGATTACTTAATTTTTTATAAAAAAATCAAATTTGAGTATGAATTAAAAGTTTGGTAAAGTGAACCATAGATTAAAAAAAAATAACTTTTATTACAAAAATTAATTTTTTTTGAACAAATATTTAAATTATGTTACCACCCAATCAACTGATTTATACAAACTAGAAAAAAATCAGGCCCGGATTTAAAAAATTAGTTCGTTTTGGTCTTAGAAAAAATTTCACCCTGTATACGTTTTTTGAAAACTCTAATATGAATCCTACACATTAGACAAATAGGCAATTAAAATGGCATATTTATTTTTTTCCCCACACGATTACTTAATTTTTTATAAAAAAATCAAATTTGACTATGAATAATTAAAAGTTTGGTAAAGTGAACCATATTTACTAGAAACCAGATTTTAAAAAATTTACATTTATTACAAAAATTAACTTTTTTTTTTTAACAAATATTTAATTTATGTTACCACCCAATCAACTGATTTATTCAAACTAGAAAAAAATCAGACCCGGATTTAAAAAATTAGTTCGTTTTGGTCTTGGAAAAAAATCACCCTGTATACGCTTTTTGAAAACTCTAGTATAAATTTTACAAATTAGACAAATGGGCAATTAAGATGGCGTATTTATTTTTTTCCCCACACGATCATTTAATTTTTTATTAAAAAATCAATTTTGTCAAAAATCGGAATTTTACCATAAAAATAAAAAAAAATTAAACAACGTTTTTCTTAAAATTAAAAGCTTCACCATTTTTTTTTTTCTATACCACGTCTAGATCTAAAGCCCATAACACTTCTCTTTGGACTCTAGTTTAACATAGACGTGATCAAATAGATAAATTTTAAATTTTTTCACTTAATTTTTGCGATTTAACTTTGCAAAATTCACGAATCTGCACCTTTTATTTTTTTAAATTCATAACTTTTATGAGAAGAAGACGGAAAGTCTACAACAATTTTCATAGTCTTCACAATGGTAAGAGATATGTGCTGTAAAAGTTCAGAAAAAAAATATTAAAATGGAACAGAGTTGTAGCGAGTTAAACCGTGATTTCACTTTTTTTTTTCATTTTTAGGTTAAAATTCCGATGATGACAAATTTGATTTTTTAATAAAAAATTAAGTAATCGTGTGGAGAAAAAAATAAATACGCCATTTTAATTGCCTATTTGTCTAATTTGTAAAATTCATATTAGAGTTTTCAGAAAGAGTATACAGGGTGAAATTTTTCTAAGAACAAAACGAACTAATTTTTTAAATCCGGACCTGATTCTTTTCTAGTTTGAATAAATCAGTTGATTGCGTGGTAACGTAAATTAAATATTTGTTAAAAAAATGAATTTTTGTAATAAAAGTTAATTTTTTAAAATCTATGGTTCACTTTAGCAAACTTTTAATTCTTACTCAAATTTGATTTTTGTTAAAAAAAGTAAGTAATAGTGTGGGAAAAAAAATAAATATGTCATTTTAATTGTTTATTTGTCTAATTTGTAAAATTCTTATTATAGTTTTCAAAAAGCGTATACAGGGTGAAATTTTTTCTAAGACCCAAACGAACTAATTTTTTTGAAGCCGGACCTGATTTTTTTCTAGTTTGAATAAATCAGTTGATTAGGTGGTAATAGTATAGCGATTGACCAAAATAAGAGACACATCGATCTGACCGTTCAAAAATTATGACGAATACAAATTTCTGTCAAAATGCGAAACTCGCCATATATATTATTAAACAATGGGAGCAGACACTTTTTAATGGTCATTTGTTATTCCCCATAGGAGCCTCTACACGAGGTAGGAGTATGTACAGTTCCTCATGACTCACCCTGTATATACACTGAATAGTAGTAATGTATCTCCTGATTTCAATTTCTGAACTGGGTTCATTATCTATTGGCTTTGATATTATTGATAAGTCCCTTTTGTCTATGTTTTTTGTCTTTAGAATTTGAACTAATTGTTCATGTCTCACTTTGCCAAATGCTTTTTCAAAATCAATGTAACAAAGGTAATATAATCTCAAAATACTGATATCTATGAACTTGGTATAACTTTGTTATTTTGGTATTTAATTAGTATATTCTTTAATTATTTATATCTAAGCATCACACTATTCAGCTACGGAAAGCTTGACACAGAAATGGAAGATAAAGTGAATAGAGAAAACAGAGCAGCAGGTTGCCTGAACGGCACAATATGGAGAAATAAAAATATAGGAAATAAATGAAAGGTAGAATTTACAAAACAGTTATCAGGCCGATAATAATATCATACACAGCAGAAACACTGAGTTACGCAGAGAGGACAAAAAGATTGCTCAAAACAGCATAGATGAAAATCCTTCGAACAATCGATGGTAAGACTCTATGCGACAGAGCTAGAAGTACAGATATTCGACGGAGATGCAAGATGGATAACATTAATAACTGGGTAAGAAACAGAAGAGTAGAATGAAATGACAACACAAGAGAGTAAGAGTGAGAGATGGTTCCCCAATAGGGCTTTTCACTGTCATTTGTTTCGAGCTTCTGACATGTGTTGTATAATATTAAGATATCTACGTCATACGTCTTTGGTTTGTATCATAATCATATATACCAATAATGTATGAAGTAGATATATTAGATGATACATGACAGAAGCTCAAAACAAATGACAATCGATAAAAAGCCCTATAGGAAGACAATCAATAAGACCATGAAAACGACGGAACAATTTCCTGGAGGCAGATTGAAAAAACACACGGTCATGTCTATACAAAAAAGTAGAAGAATATTCTATATCATTTATTATTTATTGACGGACCGAAGTCCATTAGTACATGATACAATTAAAATGTCACACAAATTAGAAAAACAATTCAAAATAAGATCTAAGTAGTACGCACAAAATTGGTAAATACATACTAAACAATAATAAAAAAAAATAAAAATACTTGCTCTCATTTAACAATTAAGAGCTAGTCCTATAATATAAAGTAAAAAATCTAAATATCTAAAACATTTTGCAATTGACAAATACCTACAACTTATCTTAGAACAAAGACAATACCAGTAATTGACAAATCAGTCATGAAATTAGAACATTAAGTTAAATATAAATGTAATTGTGTGGAAAACGCAGTAAAGTCGTTCATAAAGAAATCAATATGTGGAGATAATGTGTTTGCTAATTTAATAGTTTTACAGAGATAGGAACTTGAACCATAGCTTGTACGGTTAATGACTTCATGGAAGGTGGTCACAGAACGGGTGGTTCTTGAAGGTACACGTAGACCAATTTTATTTAAGAGTGAGATACAGAATTTATAACCATGAATTAAGTTATATGAGAAGCAAAGATCTTTATGTTGACGACGACTCTGTAATGAGTCAAGTCGAATAATTTGCAGTAAAGACTCATAACTTTGACCAGTGAGATGCATCTTATAAGCATAATAACGTAAGAATTTACACTGAACTTGTTCGATTTTATTAATATGACAATTATATTGAGAACTATTTTAAATGGGAAATAAGCCACAATTTTACCAAAAAAATGAATTTATTAACTTATTTCCCATTTAAAATAGTTAAATATAAAAATGCCACAAGGAAATAGCTTCAGAACAACATTAAATTATATTGAGGTGACCAAACACATGATGCATAATCTAAATGTGGTCTAACCAAAGAACAATAAAGAAGTTTTAAAGAAAGACCAGTCGTAAAGTCTTAGCTACATCTTTTAACAAAGCTAAGCATCTTTAATGACTTAGAAACCATGCTATTAATGTGTAGGTTGAAATTCAAGTTAGTGTCAAGGATAACACCCAGATCTATAACTGAGTCAACTAATTGTAACCTAGTGTCCCGTATATAGTAAGAATTATTCTCAAAGTTTCTTAGTCGAGTAAAAGTTATGGCATGGCATTTGTTTGCATTTAAGTCCATACCATTAAGTGAGCACCATTCCACAAGACCATTAAGATCTGATTGATTAAGACCATCAGCAAATAAAAGAAATTGAGCAAAATTGAAACTTTTATTTATGTCGTTTATAAATAAATTAAAAAGGATAGGTCCAAAGTGGGAGCCTTGAGGTACCCCTGATTTAACTATAATTTCATTAGAGAAATAATTCTTAATACGAACTATCTGCCTTCTATCTAATAGATAATTTCGAATCCAACTAAGCAGAGGATCAGAGAAACCTAACTGTTCGATCTTATGTAACAATAACATATGGTTGACCCTATCGAATGCCTTGGAAAAATCTGTATAAATCGCATCTACCTGTTGTTTGCTTTCCAATGCTTCATTTAAGAAATAGGTATAATTTAACAAGTTCATTTCAGTTGATCTCCCCATAACAAAACCATACTATTCAATGATTACATTTTGTATAGTAGGCTTAATTTTGTCACATATTAAACTCTCGAACAGTTTAGGTATAGTATTAAGGATACTAATAGGTCTGTAGCTCTGAACCCTGCTGATATCACCATTCTTGAATATCGGTAATATAAAACTAACTTTCCAAACGGGAGGGAATTCACTCGTTTGTAATGATTTTTGAAAAATAAAAAATAAGGGACTAGCAAGATTAAAACTATAGTATTTCAGTAACTTGGGTGGGATTCCATCAGGCCCTGGACCCTTATGTATGTTTAGCTGGGATAATTTGGTATATACCTCTGAAATAGATAAGTCACAACCAGTAATTTTGAAACTAGTGTTAGCCCTTGCACTATTTGGAATAGGACATTCGTCCTCACTATACACTGCAGCAAAGTACTGAGCAAACATCTTGGCTATGGTAGGACCATCGGAACTGGTTTGGCCATTATTGTTTAAAGTGTTCAGAATGCTATTATTGTTCCTTTTAGAATTTACGAACCTCCAGAAGCTTTTAATGTTACTGGGAAGTGTATGTTCAACGTTTGCTACAAATTGATTGTATGCTTGACCTGATAAGGACTTGCATATCAACCTTAATCTAGAAAATTCATTATAGTCTTGAGGTAACCTGGTCACTTTAAATTTCTTATGAGCTTTCTTTTTAGCAATGATGCAGTTTCTTAACTCTCGGGTATACCATTTAGGAAAATTCATATATTCTTCTTGTTTCCATTTTATTAAATTTTAGGTCCAGTATTTTTTCCTTTTGGGATAAACAGATAATATAAGTAGTCCAGAGAATATTGTGACCTGTCATCTAGAGAATGTTATTTGCAAATTACTTTTTTTATTATTTATTTCCAATGTTTAAAATAAAGTAGGCTCAGATTTCATTTAGGTATCTCTTTTATTTGAAATATCTCGCCTTCTTGATGTTAAATTCATTGATTTTAAAGTCTAAAGTTATCAATAGAAATAAGTTAAATAACAATCCGCAAATTAATATTCTTGTCTATTTTATTGACTTCAAAAAAAATTAAGAGCTGCAAAAGTTATCTAATATTTGAACTATTGAGTGCGAATCCTATTTTAAATAGATGGACAAGTTACATAATCAAAATCTTTTTCAAAAAGTCGTTCGGCATAAATAAACGGAAAGACAATAAATGTACACGGTGATCTAGAAATAAGGAATATGATACCTAATTCGTATGTAATAATTAATCGAGACGTAATTTTTTTTATAAATCAAAAATACTCACTCGACTTATAATTCGAATACAGGAGGCCATGGTTATATATTCACGACGAACTTTTTTTATAAAAATACAAAATTTGAACTTTCCACTGCTCGGGCCTCTCTAGCCGCGATCAAGTGGTTTGAATTGCTGATAATCACTTAATAAATAACCTCCAATTTTTTTTGGAATTTGCCCGATTTTGCAAACTGCGCTGTGGCGATTGTATAGATGGCGCTGCATGCGCAAACGTCTGAAATCATAAGGTGTCCGAAAATATTTTAATCGATTCATAGCACAGTCGATTTTGAAGACAGCTTTTATTCAAATCGAATAGTTGGTAATACACATAGATTCAAAAGTTATGCGTCGCCTAAAATTACAGTGGAATCTCGATAAGTCGGATTAATCGGGACCGCGGCCGATCCGGGTTATCGAAAATCCGGGTTAGCCGGAGAATATGGTAAAAATTATGGTAGGAGAGCCCAAGCGGGGGTTTTTGCAGTTACTCGAGCGCTTCAGATTATCATATGGTGAGAAACCTGGTACCCTGCAGATGTACCTCTACCATATATTGGCTCTTAAAACACAGGGGAGTTTGTTAAGGGGGGCCCGAAAAAAAAATATATCCTTACAAAACTCGAAATTGTCAGATTAAGATAAGGTAAGATAAGTACATGCAAGAGAGTGTATATTTCAAAAATCTGACGATTTGGGCCGGGCGTAAGGAAATGGGTGAGTTCCAAAGTTTCACAAGAAAAAAGCGAATATTTCGCGAAATGAATGACATATCAAAAAACTAAAAAATATTTGCTCAATACTTTTTAAAAATCTATCGAATGATACCAAACACGACTTCCCACGGAGGAGGGTGGGGGTAAATTTAATATTTTAAATACGAATCCCGCGATATTTCGCGAAATGAACATCAAATCGAAAAACTGTAAAATACACTTATTCAATATTTTTAAAAATCTATCGAATGGCACCAAACACGGCCCCCCACGGGAGTGGGGTGGGGGTTACTTTAAAATCTTAAATAGGAGCACCCATTTTTAATGCAGATTTGGACTCCTTACGTAAAAATAAGTAACTTTTTTTCGATACATTTTTCGAATTATGGATAGATGGCGTTATAATCGGAAAAAACGATTGTTGGAAATGAAAAATTAAATTAAAAAATGGCAAGCGCCCACTAAAATGGAAAACTTTCCTTAACTTTTTTTGGTTTTAGGACCTACTCTTCACAACCCAATAGGTTCCCATAACGCTCGAGTGACTGTACATTTAGCATACTTTGCTCCCCTACTATTAGTAAAATACATATAAATAATGAACAAATACACATTATAATTGCAAAAACTTAAAATACATATGCACAGTACATCTAAATTACGTACAGTTGTATACAGTATTGTTTATTGCTTGGTAAAAAGCCCTGTCAAAATGAAAAATTTTTTGTTTTGTCTGATGAAAATCTGTCCGGGTTAGCCGGACTTCCGGGTTATCGGGGGCCGACTTATCGGGGTTCCACTGTATGCTCATTTTATAGTTGATTTTTTCGTGAACCGATTATTAACAAATTCTGCTAATGTTTTTTTATTATTTTAGATTTTTCTTTGGTGTTTACACCGTTGGGCAATGGTTTACTTAAACTTCTTTTTTGAAATTACACCGGGTGGATGAAAAGAAATGTTTTTCTTGTTAAGTTTGACACTCTATAAGGGCCGGTACTTTATGTAACTTTCTGTCCCGAATAAACCCTGGTTAGAGGAATTTTGTCATGTAAAATTCCGCTAACCGAGGTTTAATCGGGAAAGTTGCATAAAGTACCGGCCCTAAGGAGACCCAAAGGAGACCCATTGTTTAATCTCAAACATTCAATTTTCATATCTGATATTAAACAATCTTTTTGTCACCCCGTATGTCACACTTACGCAATTTGTTGTTGTATAATTACAGGTGCGACCTGCTAATTTAGTTGATTGTTACAAATCATAAACAATAATTTCGGCTATGGCACATTATTTTGATAAATAAATGAAAACCTTTGTTCGCTAGTCGCGTGGGCCCTTACCCCAATACTAGTGCCACCGAGAAAATATTAATTCAATTTAGATTCATTCATTCGAGTTAATTCAAAAAGTCAAGATATGGCTTTAAGTACTACATTTATTCGAATCAATTCAAAGAGACATCATGTAGTCTCATCATCGATGATTATCATGTTTAACCGTCAGACTAGTCGCGCAGTAAGGCTTCGTCGATCAGTAGAAAGGACATCGCACACATCTTATGGAAAATATAATGTCACTCAATTTCAATAAAATTTATACCAATAGATTCGATTTAAATTAATGGTTAAATCTTATCATTGCGCCAACTCTTAATTATGATTAATTACGGCGCAAATTCCAATTAAAGTTTATCGAAATCACATTTTTGGAGTCAGTAAAACTGTCAGTTACAATTACTATTGCTCTGGGTACTATTCACAAGCGCTTAAACCCCGCTGGGTCTAAGCGGATTAGTGAAACTAATCCGCTGATTTATGGAGTACCGACAATTTGGGTATTTTAAAATATTTTTTCTCTCTCTAACTTATGTACGTACCCATTTGATTTCAGATTTATTTATATCAATGTCTGCTCTTATTATTGAAAATATAGAGTTGGCGCAATGATAAGATTTGACCGTTAATTTAAAACGCATCTATTCGTATAAATTGTATTGAATTTGAGTGACATTATATTTTCCATAAGATGTGTGCGATGTCCTTTGAGGGCTCCCGGGTATAGTGTGTTAGAGAAATAAAGTTTGTGCTTTAATTTGGTGTTTCATTATCGGCGATCGAAAGTAAAGCTGAGCCGATTTTAATACACCATTGTCACCTAAAACTTTTAACACCGTGCTGGAACCTGGTTTTTAAGAAATTGGATTATAGATTTCAAAGGGAATAAAAATAGATGGAGAATATCTAAACAACTTACGTCTCGCCGATGACCCAGTCATAAATAGCTGAGGATCTAGGAATGGTAAGAGATAAGGTACAGGAACTCGTGGCTACAGAAAATGTAGGTTTAAATATAAGCATCTCGAAAACGAAAATGACAAATTTCTTATCCAACAATAATAGCATCAGTATTGGTGGACAAGGAATAGAGCTCGTAGATAAATATAAATACCTACATATTATGACATGAAATTATGATTGGCAGTGGCAGGGATAATCAGACTTTTGAACATAGATAATCATCATCTACGAAGAGATGAATCGGTCTTGGGTGAACAGCATGTGGAAAACTGAGAGAAACTTAAAAGTGCGCTACCCACATACCCGAAGAGAAAAGTATTTTATTAATCCGTCCTCCCAGTGTTAACATACGGAGCAGAACCACTTACCTTAACAAAATAAGCCTCGACTACCAAACTGAGAGGCACACAGAGAAGAATGGAGTTATCTATTTTAGGAATAACTTTGTGACACAACATAAAAAACGAAGAGATCAGGAGAAAATCCAAGGTGGCTGTAACGTCTATGGTTTAGGGCCTTCAACGAAGTTATATGTTATTCGTCGGATTTTCCAAATTCTTTACGTGTAATCCGATATGTTTTCGTTTGGGGCTGGTAATTAAACTTTTATAACACGCGATAAGGATGGAACACTTAGGAATACCTTCGGGCATTTTTGAGAATAGTAAGATTAGGTAATGAGTTCTTTTTTCTTTTTGATGTATATATATATATATATATATATATATATATATATATATATATATATATATATATATATCGGTTTTAAAACGTTCTCCTACGTCTTCCGATGCCTAGTCGCCATTCACTTCGGTCCATCCAAAGGTCTTCATCCAATTCTCTTTCTCTCATTTCTCGATTTATGCCTTCTCTCCAACTCAGGCGGGGTCTTCCTCTTTTTCGTCTACCATGAGGGGTCCACGTTAGGATTTGTTTCGGGAGTCGTTCTTCGGACATTCTTTGTACGTGTCCATACCATCTAAGCTGTTTGGTACTAATGTCATCTACTATTGTGTGTTTCACATTCATTATTTCCCTAATTCTGTTGTTGGTTACCCTTTCTAATCTTGATTTTCCTGCTGAGCGCCTCCAGAAATCCATTTCTGTTGCTTCAAGTTTTCTCTTGTATCTTTCTTTTATTTGCCATACTTCACTGCTGTAAGTGATTATACTCTTAACAATTGTATTGTATATTCTATGTTTGTTGTTGTTTGATATTGACTGGTCCCAGAGGATGCTATTGAGAAGGGTAATTGCTTTTCTTCCCTGGTTGTTTCTTTCTTCTATCGTCCGGTCTACGCTTCCTTCTTGTGTGATGGTCATACCAAGGTATTTATATGCGTCGCAATGTTTAATAATTTCGCCATTCCCCAGTGTAAGGTCCTGCTGTGTCCCACCGATACACATATATTCGGTCTTCTTTATGTTTATTTCCAAACCACCTTTTGTGTACTCCTCTATTAATTTCCTTGTCATATATTCTATATCATCGTAGTCTTGCGCTAGTACAAGTTGGTCGTCTGCAAATGACAAAGTGTATATTGTATTGTTGCTGATCGGTAATCCCATGTTTTTGCATTTGCGTTTCCAAAGTTTTAGAGTTTGTTCGAGGTAGATCTTAAATAATGTCGGTGAAAGGCAGCACCCTTGTTTTAGGCCTTTGCTAATTTGGAATCCTCTCGATAGCCTGCTTCCAACTTTCACCCTTGATGCAGTTTTGGTATACAATTGTTT
Source organism: Diabrotica virgifera virgifera (assembly GCF_917563875.1). Classification (NCBI taxonomy): domain Eukaryota; kingdom Metazoa; phylum Arthropoda; class Insecta; order Coleoptera; family Chrysomelidae; genus Diabrotica; species Diabrotica virgifera. The sequence goes on along the minus strand of NC_065450.1, from coordinate 64,195,861 downwards.
CGTCGCTGTTATTAAATTTGCGCTTATATTGGTTTTCTCTAATGCTTCCCATAGTTTGTTTTGTGGGATGCTATCATACGCTTTTCTTAAGTCCACATATAACAGATGCACCTCCTGGTTAACGGCCAGTTTCTTCTCAATAATCTGTGTAATACAAAACAGATGGTCAACCGTTGATCTCCCTGCCCTGAATCCTGCCTGTTCTTCAGCTTCTATATCTTTATATTCGTTTTCGATTTTATTTTTAATCAGTTTTCCGTATATTCGGCTGATCGAGTTCGTTACAGCGATGCCTCTGTAGTTGTCACATTGATCCCGTCTGCCTTTTTTATGTATGGTGGATATCCATGATGTCTTCCATTCTTCTGGGATTTCCGCTCCGTTGATGCATCTTTGAAAGAGTTTAGCCAGGTTCTCATATAATTTTGTTGTGCCATATTTTATTAGTTCAGCTGGTATGTTCCCTGGTCCTGGTGCTTTGTTATTTTTTAAAAACTTACATACTTCTTCTACTTCTTTTGTTGTTACCCGTAATGGTGAGGCTAAGATATTTACATTGCTGGTATCACTGTTATTTAAAAATTCCGCTCTGTCCTCATTTAGGAGTTTTTCAAAATATTCGTCCCATTGATCCGGTGTGATTGCTGATATTATATCTCTTTTCTTTTCCTGTCGTAGCGATTTTAATACTTTCCAACTTTCTGTACTTCTCCGTCCTCCTAAATGTGTGTTAATCATGTTACACTTTTGCTCCCAAGCCTCATTCTTCTTTTGGCATATCATTTTTCGCACTTTAGCTTGGACCCTCCTGTATTCTACCTTATCGGCGTCGGTCCTTGTGTTCAGAAATTTTTTATACTTCTCTCTTTTATTTTTAATCTCTTGTTCTATTTCTTCGTCCCACCAATACGGAGTTTTTCTGTGGTTTTTTATTTGGAGTCCGAGGGCCTCTGTTTTTGGGCTTCTGTTCCGAGGGCTTCTTTTTGATGTTAAAACTTTTAATAGACGATAGGGACAGATTCGAAGAATGATTTTTAACGATTTTGGTTTTCGGGGCAGTGTGTTGTGACAACCGACGAGGAAGGACGATTTGAATATTTTTTTCTTGGCGTGTGTGTGAGCGACGCGCGAACGAGGAGCATTTTTAAGTTACGTGTTAAATTCTTTGCGGAAAGAGTGCGATCGGGTGCGAACTTTTCAATAGTGATCCGAGGAGAGAAATACGGGTTCGCGTAATACCGTACTAACAATATCCGAAGTTGTCGGTCGCGCGTAAAACTTTTAAATTAATAATTTAGAGTCTAGAGCAGGGGTGGGCAAAAGCCGGCCTGCGGGCCGGATCCGGCCCTTTTGCTTACCTTATCCGGCCCGCTGAGAAATCCCGCAAACAATTTTTTTATGAGCGTACGCGCAAAATTTCGGGCCATTGCTTTTTAAATGCATTCATTTTTTCGCATCCTGAGAAAACTAATAAGTATTTTTGAAAAATTTTAACGCAGAATGAAATATTAGGTACATTATTACAGAGGGCCGAGTAGTCCCTGAAAACTTCTATGCTTATTTTAATAAGTCACAGGGGTGAAAAAAAGAGAAAATTTAGTGTGATTTTTAATTTCAAATATTTCATTCAAAAGAAATTTTTGTTTATTCTAAGGGACTTTCGGCCCGCGGTAATAATGTGGTCTTTCATTCTGCGTTTAAATTTTTCAAAAATATGTATTAGTTTTCTCAAAATTAAAAAAAAATAAACGCATTTAAAAAGCATTGGTCCGAAATTTTGCGCCTATGCTCTTAATCTCTTTTATGCGATTTTGTTGAAATCAACAGTATTAGTGTTCGTAGTGTTTATACAGAGTGAGTTTTATGTATGGAAACTCTCAATTATCTCGGAAAGGGCTTGCACGATTTTATGGATTTTGGTAGATTGTCAGGTTTTCTGGTTTTCTGGAAATCTAATGAACTTTCTTATTTCAAATAGAACACCCTATATATTTTGAGTTTTCAATTCCTTAGGAAATACTGATTATTTTTCATGTTATATTCCCTAATACCTAAATGTCATAATTCCGGAGTTATTGCTACATTTCTTAAAATAAAATTTAAACACATAAAAAATATTATTTTTGAAACTGCGAAGTACACAAATTCAAGCTCAAGTCTTATTTTATCAGTCACAGATAAGTATGTAATTTGAGCCTGTTTCTTTGTAAAACGTTGTTTTTTAGTTGTTAATGCAGCTCCATTGCTCGTCCTCTCATATGCACTCCATTAACAATTAATGGCAAGCTATTAGAAGAAGAGTTGAGCTTGAATTTAGGTACTTCGTAATTTCAAAAATAATATTTTTTACTTGTGTTTTAACCTTGAAAATCGTCATTATTCGATTTTTTTAGTTTTAAATTGTTTAGGTATTATTCGAGAACAATTAATTTTGGAGAAAAATTACAAACTTGTTTGTTTCCAATGATCCAAAGAACGTAAAATAATGTCTACCCGGGCCGAAAACATTGATTTTTATAATTTGTTTAATTTTTTTTAATAAATGTAGCAATAACTCCGAAATTATGGCATTTAGGTATAGGGAATATAACATAAAAAATAATCAGTATTTCTTAAGGAATTCAAAACGTAAAAATTTACAGAGTATTCTATTTGGAATAAGAAAGTTCATTAAATTTCCAGGAAAACGGAAGATCTGACAACAATGTACTTAGCACTATAATATCGGCCGCATTAGAAAACCCCTATCTACCAAAATCTATAAAAATCGTGCAAGCCGTTTTCGAGATAATTGAGTGTTTCCATACATAAAACTCACTCTGTACAAATAATGAATCTCTATCTTCTGCTTTTCTTTAAATTGTCTGTGTGTTTAACCCGGTCTAGACGCGAATATTTTTCGGCCACGGCATTTGTCGTCTACCAGGACTCCTTTTACTTCGATTTTACCCCTCATAATAAGCTGCTGTAACAACTTACAACAACGTACTTATTATTTCTAAGTATGTGCCCTTTCTCCTTGCTGTCTTCTCCTTTTAATGAAGGTCAAAAGTTCTCTAGTCCTTCCCCACTCTGTGTAACACCATTTCGTTCGTAATATGATCGGTCCATGGTATTTTCAAATTCTCCCAAAAGCCATATCTCAAAAGCTTCCAGCTTTTTCATTAAGTCAGCATTAACGATTCAATGTTTTGCTGAAGATGGGGAAGGAATGCGAAATCATAAAAACCATAAAAACGAGAAAACTGGAATATCTAGGCCACATAATGAGAGGGAAAAAGTACTCCCCGCTAGGCTGATAATCCAAAGAAAAATCTCGGAAAAAAAACGTGGGGCGTACGAGGGTTTTCCAGGTTGCGAAATTTAAGGGAATGGTACGGATGCAGTTCAATACAATTGTTCAGAGCTGCAGCCAACAAAATACCAAAATCTTCAAAAAGCATGCACTTGATTATATCCTTGATTTAATTTCTGAATTTCATTTTTTATCTGGATCCTGGTATGACTTAATATAATGGACCATATTAAAATTTTTGTAATTTTACTGGGTATAAATTGTTCGCATGTACACCTAAGTAAGACAATTTAAGAAAAGAAGACAAGAGAAGCGTAGGACGACAACCTACATGGTGGATTGACGATTTAAGAAGGCTAAATAAAACTGGATGAGAGCGACGTAAGATAGATGGGATTGGATACACGAGGAAGAGGCCTATGTTCAGTACTGGACTTTTTAGGCTTCATGATGATAATGCAGCTACCAAGAACAGTCTTGGTTTTAAAGCGGACTGATTCCTAAAACGATGTAAATGGAAACAGATTCCTATGATAATAAAAATTATGATTATAATTACAGTTGTTGTAATTGACACGAATTACTTTTTATACTAGGTCTCTTTTTTACTCACATAAACTAGTATCACAAAATTAAGCCACTTCTATAGAAACCACAATAAGTTAAACAAGGATCAGCAATATGGCATGTCTTTGATACATTATTTACTAAGAATTTTGGTGCTTACGATTTTCAGCGACATTGGCGGATTTGTTGTGTTTAAAAATGGTTTTTCGTATTATTTAAACTTTTAGTTTTTTGTTTGTACATTTTATTCTAATTGCTATTTTCAAATTTAATTGTTAGAACGACCAATTAAGCTAATGAGACAAGAGAAAAGTAATATTTTTAACTTACAAACTGTCATTCTACTACATAAGGTAAGTGTGGTTACAGTTCTGTCGGACGAAAACTTATTTGTTTATTTTCGAAATTATTTTTTAACTTTATTTTTTTTTTATTAATTTATTAATGTTCGATTTAAATTAGTAATAGTCGATATGATGTTCAAGCTGTTTAATGTCGAGTCCATCAATCTCCTCAATAGTAAAAAGAGATCAAACTACTTACTTACTTACTTTATCCCTCTTGATTCCGTTTGGAACATAGGGCCTCTACAGTCTCCCTCCATTCATTTCTGTACCTGGGCAGAGCTTTCTTCTCTTTCCATGTTAACCCGTTGTCTTCTAGCTCTCTGGTAATATTTCTTGTCCAGGATGTCATTGCGGTCTGTCTTGCTTTCTTTTTCCAGTTGGTTGGTAATCCAGGCCTTGTTTGGTTATATCTTCTTCAATTTTCCTTAATGTATGCCCAATAAACTTCCATTTGCGTCTATTTATCGTTTTGCCTATGGGCTCTTGATTAGTTTTTCTTTAAAGTTCCTTGTAACTTATTCGATTTGGCCAATATATTTGCAATGTTCGTCTAAGTCGAAGTCATCTATTTATATATGTTTGAACCTTTTGTATAATCTTTTTCTCTAATTTCCAAGTTTCTGCTGCATATAGCAAAATGTTATTTACATTATTTGTATTAATTATCCTGATTTTGGTTTTGATTGTTAATTTATTGGACTCCCATATTTTCTTCAGCATATAGAACGCATTCTGGTCTTTAGTTTCCTTCCATTAATTTCTTCTCCTGTTAGCGTCAATTATGCTTCACACACAGCAAAACTTCTGTACATTTTCTACTTCTCCTTCAATGACAAAAGATCAAAAATTTCAATAAAATAACTTTATAAAATACGTCCATCGGGGTAGTAGCCAATTCTTAATAATACATTGACAGTACGTGCAGACGTACGTTTCACTTTTGATTAAAGATTTAACTTAATGTTGTTCTGAAGCTATTTTCTTGTGGCATTTTTACAATTTTAACTATTTAGAATGGGAAATAAGCCACAATATTATTAAAAAATGATTTTTTATTAACGTTTCGACGCCCAAATCGGGTGCCGTTGTCAAAATACAAAATACTATTAATATAAACAAAAATGTTGTTGCTTAGTAAAAAAATTCTTCTAATAATTTATTTAATTTGACTCATTTATATCGGCAATTCAGATACATATGATACATTTTAAAGTAGAAGACTTTAAAATGATATTGCCAATATTTATGAGTTGCGTTTCTGGGACGACTTTACTGAAAGATAGTTCATTCGATTACATGAAATCAACCCCAACTCAAGAATATCCGTCACAAAAAAAAATCATAGCATGTGATCTGTCTTTAAAAAGACAACCACATGCAACGGTGACATTAAAATTCTCGCGTTAGAGATCTCATAGTAAATCACGAGGGAAAACCAGGAAAAACCTCGTGATACTATCCCGACATCGTAAGTATTTGGTCTTACATTTAATTTACTCTCAAAATTAATACCAAATTCTGACTTTACTATAATTTTGTTTAAATTATAAATAATATCAATAATACATGGGTATATAAGTAATACTAAAATATAAAATATGTACTAACTCGACTATTGACTTACTAATTGTGGTATTTTCTTTCTATTGACTTCCTATTTCAGTATGGGTATCCACATCCTACTGAATTCCACCGAGGAATTTGCGACACAATTGGTTTCGTTTAGCATAATTAGAGCCGCTTCTTTGATTTTTCTCTTTTTACTATCTGTTTCTTTCAGGACTATACTTGAATCTCTCCACTGAACTCTATGTTCATTATCCCATGTGTGTTGACATATTTGAGATCTATCAATTTCTCTATTTTTAATATAAGATTGCTGTTCACTTATTCTAACGTTTAATGGTCTTGATGTTTCACCTATATAAAACTGTTCGCATTCACAAGGTATTTTATAAATACAATTCTTTGTCCTTTCTTGTTCATTGTTAGGTTTAGTTTTAGATAGAATAGATCTCAATGTGTTGGTTGTTTTGAATGTTGTTGAAATGTTGAATTTATTTCCTATTGTTTTAAGTTTCTCGGATAGTCCTTTTATGTATGGTATTGATATTTTCCTCGTATTATTTCTTGTGAATGTTGTAGGATCCCGTTCTATGTTGTTCTGTTCCATTCGATCCAATCTTGACAATTCCTTATTTATAAACGATAAAGGATAATCATTTTTTAATAAAACAGATGTTAAGAATTGTTTTTCTTCTAAAAAGGAATTTTCGTTAGAACAAGTAATTTTGGCTCTATCATATAAGGATTTTATGATTCCCTTTTTAACGTTGATGTTGTGATTTGATTTGTAATTGAGATATCTGTTGGTATGTGTTGGTTTTCTATACACTTGAGTCTCATATCCAGTATCCTTCTTTAAGACTAAAACATCGAGGAAAGGCAGGGTGTTATTATATTCCTTTTCCATTGTAAATTTTATTGTCTCTTCTTGATCGTTTATAATATTCAGGAATGTATCCAACAATTCTGATCTATGAGGCCATATTGAAAACACATCATCTACATATCTCCACCATACAGTGGGTTTTAAATTTTGTTTAGAAATGATATTAGTTTCGAAATCCTCCATAAATATATTAGCCAATAATGGAGATAAAGAGGAGCCCATTGCTAGACCAAAATTTTGTTTATAAAATTCATTATTTAGTTGAAAATAGGTATTATTAGTACATAATGTCAGTAACTCCATTATAGCTGATACATTTAGTTTTGTCCTAGTTGTCAATGTATCATCATTCTCTAATTTCGTTTTGATTATGTTTAAAGTTTTATCTAATGGCACATTTGTAAATAAACTGTTTATGTCAAAACTTACTAAAATATTATTTGGATTAAACTCAATAGTTGATAATTTGTTTACAAAATGTTTTGTATTTTTTATAAATGTGTCATCATTATTAGCAAATGGTTTTATAATGTTTAATAAAAATTTTGATAGTTCACTACAAGGAGAACTGATGGTACTACAAATGGGTCTAAGTGGTATGTTCGGTACAACGGCACCCGATTTGGGCGTCGAAACGTTAATAAAAAATCATTTTTTAATAATATTGTGGCTTATTTCCCATTCTAAATAGTTAAAAAAGATTTAACTTGTTTCTAAATAAATCATTATGTTGGTGCAAAGATCCGATAGAACAACTATATGTAATCATTTGGTGAAAATCAGGCAACACTTTATACTTGGAAGTATCGATTGTATATCATGTGTCTTTTGACAACTATCGATATATTGCGCAGCATTTAAATTATTAGGAATAGCTGTCAGCTGTCACTGTCAGTGCTGTGTGCTGTCACTGTCACTACTCTAGTGTCACGATTTTTTAGCCCTGAAATTGTCAGATTATCACATGACATTTTGAGAAAACTAAATTAGTAAGTGAACACGAATTTAGTTCAAAATGCCTTTCTGTGGTCCCAAATTGTCCCTCTGCGGCCTGATTATCAGTGCATGGGGTATCATCCAGTTGGTATGTGATTTGTTCCTTGTTAAAGTAAATATTTAATTTTATATTCGTTTCTAGGGTTTCATGGGTGTATTCTATTACATTGGGGCTGTGGCTTTAGCAGAAGATATTCCAGAGGTTGAGTTTAAGGGCGATTTAGACAAATTTTATAGCGACGTCAACACGGGTTTCACACAGGTAAGGAAATGACCTTTGTTTTTAACCCCTATAGTCACCCCTTAGAAGAAGATATCCTTAGTTCTAACTAACCCTTTAACTTCATTTGTAGCCACTTTTGTACTAAAGGGAATATTGTAGATGTGAATTCACAGATAAATTTTAATAATTACGTGCCTTAGATAACTTCCCCATGTGATAAGGAAATTAACACCTTGGCTGTGTAGATATTTGAAGAGTACAGGGGAAAAACAAGGAATGTCACATTTTATATGTATTGAGATAAACACCAAAAAAGGTTTAATTCTTATGATATCTAAAAACTACTTAGGAGATTTTTAGCAGAATTCTAGCAATTCTGATTCTATAATCTTAATATATTAATCTATATTAACTTATTAACTTAATAATGCACCAAAAAACTGCTGACATACCTTATTTTTGTTCAGTGGCGTGCGGACAATCCGGGTCCTTCGCCTAGATACAAATTCTTAAAAAATTTATAAAGACTGATCTTTCTTGTTTCTGACGACCAATGTATTCTTCGGGTCCTTACATGTGGATGTCAAACATGGACGTTCACAAAAGCGAATATGGACAGAATTGCGAAAACACAAAGAGCAATGGAAAGACAAATGATCAACGTAAGACTGTCAGATAGAAAAAGGAATTCCTGGGTAAGAAATATCACAAAAGTTAAAGATGCTACTCGTCAAACAGCTAAACTAAAATGGAAATTCGCCGGTCATACGATTAGACAAAAAATGAAAGATGGAATAAAATTATTACAGAGTGAAGACCATGGACATATAAACGAAAGAGAGGAAGACCACAGATGAGATGGGCAGATGACCTAAAACACCAAGCAGGCTCAAAATGGCACATGGCTCAGGATAGAGAAAGATGGAGGAGCGAAGGGAGGCCTATGTCCAATATTGGATGTCGCAAGGCTAATATATCTTTCTTGTTATTGTTCTGAATCGATAGTCTGGTCGATAGTACTCAGTTTTTGCTACCACATGGCGAGAAAAGCCAAAATTCATGAAAAAGTGACATTCCTTGTTTTTGCCCTGTACTCTTCATTTATAAACTTACGTTGAGTGCATTACAAGGCACATATATGTCTCCTATACATCATTCGCCACCGTGCATTACAACAAAGTCGACACAGCCAACCATTAATGTAATAATATGAGGTCTATTTGTCCCGTACCGCAGCCAAGGTGTTAAGGACTATTGTTTGTAACGACATTGAGCTATTATGCAAAGTAGGTATTAGCTGTAATGTAAAAAGTTTTGATGATTATTTAAAGTATTTAATCGAATTAATTAGGAAAGCTGGTGACATCTTCTAGTTCCGTGACTGTTATCGATCATTGGATATCATGTTGGCTACCATATTCACTATCGTGACATTATTGACAGTAGCTCTGAATAATGATGTAGTTGATTTTCTGTACCATTGTAGATTTTTCAGCCATGATGTTCTTCTACCTGGAGCACGTTATCCTGAATGATCAGATGTTAAAGTTCATATTTTTCAGGGTGTCTCATACTGTGACCTTTACATTCCAGCTTGCATTTCTTTATTATATTGACCAGTTTTGTTGTTTGGTTCAGCCCTCTTCTAAGGACCTCCTCATTTCTAACTCTGTTGACTGAGCATATTCTTATTAGTTGTCTGTATTCCCACATCTCAAAGGCTTCCAATTATTTAAGCATATCCCCACTTGTCCATGCTTCCATTCTATACAGTAGGACTGGAAAGATATCGAGGGGTTCGAGCGAAAACCCGATATCTAACAAAACCATTGTTTAGAGATAATCGCGATTAAAGATTTTAGGAAGTTTGAAGAAGATTTAAAATCGTCATAGGAAGTTTTATCAAATATTTGTTATAGCCAAATGGTAGAGAATTTAGTATTTAGTTATAATTTAGTTAGAATAATTTATTTTAAGTTTAAATTATAAAAACGTCTTTACAAAAAAAAAATAAAATGTGACATTTATCGGGTTTTACCTAGTTGAATGAGTAACACATTTGACTTTATTGGTTTTTATTTTGAATTTTTTTAATTATAAAATAAAAGTTGATTGTATATTATTCCAACAAAAATAAATTAATCTGCATTCTTTTTAGAAAACTAAAAGGTAAAATGTGTCTTCTTCCGATTCTTCTCATATCATTACGTCTGGAATTCGATCTACGATATAATTACCGGTTTTTAAATTTGTTATTCAAGCATGCACCTCTTCTGGAAAATATTTTCTTGGCACATCTTTATCAAATCGGTTTTCTTTGCTTCACTTATTGGAAAGGTACTTTTTACAACTTTGGTAAATTGCCCGCAGTTGGTAAGTCTATGGTTGCTTTTTGGGATGCAATTTGTTTTAGCTGTTTAGGGCGTAGAGTAGGAGTTTTTTTTAATCAAACCAATATCTTCTAATATTTTTATTAACTGGTTACCATTTTCCGCTATTGTCCCCTTTAGAATATCATCCAGTAGAATCACTGTTAGCTACAGCACTTACTATATATCATTTGAGATTATACACAGAGTTTTTTAAAAACTTTTCACACTGGAATTCATTCATGGTAAGCTAGTGAAAAGAAACATTTCTTACTAAATGTTCGTTCCTTTCTTTGGGAAGTTTTAGGGACAAGTCTAATCCTAATTAGTTTAACAGTTATATTGTACAAAATAAAAATTTTCTAGACTAAACTACTACTAGACTCCAGTAATTTCTACAGAGTTTCAATAGTCGTCAGACAACTTTTCAGTACACTTAAATTTAAATTTACTACAATTATTGATTTGCTGTGGTACTTTGGAAGCTCTGAGTTTGTTTTTCATTATAAATATATCTCCATTCTAAGCGCTTTTTTTGGTTTCGTAATATTCAATTGTCAATTTACGCCATCTTTTACTGGGTTTTCGCAGGAAAAAAGTGTGCTGAAATTTAATAAACTATCATAGTCTAAAACTCTTTATCTGATTTTTGCATGAATATATTTTGTCAAAATGAATCATTTTGTAATCTTGATCTCCGATAAAATTAATTATCAGTTTTTAACTTAAAAATATTTCTAATAAAATTAGTAACTTTACACAGGAAAAAGAAGATAAATGATTCTACCGGATTCTTATATTATAAATATGTTTACAACAAAGTATTTTTATCAGTAAAGTTATATATCGGGTTGGTGTTATTTGAAAATATGAGTTAACGGTTTTTACCATGTTTGGTTTTTATTAGTTATTGTGCTTAAAAATGTTAATATCAACTAATAACATTTACCAGTGGTAGGAGACGTGTTTTTACTACAGCAGAAATAAAAATATTGGATTTCATAATTTTGGTATTTATCGTGTTTTCGCTCGAACCCCTCGATATAGCAAATGTTATGTCATTCAAAAATAAAGGTCAATACGAAGATCGTGGCTGCAAGGTATGTTTCTCATTTTTACAACAGTACCTAACTCAGTCTTGTTCTTATGTTGATATTACTACAGCTATTAAAAATATTTTTAATATAGCACAAAGAGCACTAGAGTCTGAAAACCACCTTGAAATCTAACAGACCTATAAACATATTACATTTTGTAGTCCCGTAAAACTATTAACTACTGAAATTAATGTTTAAACTGTACCTTTCCTTTAGATTTACAATCACCCTTTAAAATAGTGTTATTCTGGTCAAATCCAACTCCCAGAGGAAACAAAAAAAGAAAATGTAAGGAGAAACTTGAAGAAAAAGAAAAGAGACTATATCAAATTAAGAAAACGAAAAAAAGCCTGATTCTGAACGTTCTGAAGACTGGATAGAAAGTGGTGATAGCTTAGCTTAGATAGAACTCAACTAGCAAGAAGAAACTGAATTTTCAGAATTATATGCTGTTGGTGTAATTGCTGTAAGAGGATTCTTCTTCTTCTTCTTACGGTGCCTATCTGTTCTGGATGTTGTTGATCAGCATGGCTATCCTAACTTGGCTTGCTGCTATTCGGAACAGTCAGGTTGTATATGTATTGATTTACTTTCTTAAGTTTTAACACCTTGACTGCGTTACAGGACAAATAGACCTTATACTACACCAACGCTTGGCTGCATCGACTGTGTCATAACTAAAGCTCGGATTTATAGGCAACAAAAATTTAAGAAAAAGGCGCCTATATAGGCAAAGATTTTTATTAAAAAAGGCAGGAATATTAACATTTAGGCAAAATATAGGCAATAAAGGAATATAACTTATTATTTATAACCACTTAAAATTTTATCATTAATAGAAACAACTAAATGTTTTTCAATATTTTCGGTCTTAAAACTATGTCTTCGATCACTTAAAATTAATTTATACATTGAAAACGAACGTTCGACATCGACAGATGTAATTGGAGCATATTTCAGAGCGGATAATAAATCTGGCATAATTTGTAATTCCTCGGAAAATGTCCCATTCAAAACTTTAGCAACATTAGATAAAAACGAAAAACCTTCACTCTTGTCGAAAACATATTTCATTTTTTTAAAAATTAATTGACCGTTACTTCCAGGTGCCGATTTAATTTTCGTCTTTAAAATTATCTATTAATTTTACTGACTCACATAAATTTATCTCTTGTTTTTCTAATAAGGTAATTGTGGTAATATTAATTTATAATTGTCATTGATATAAGCGAGTTCCTGTTTCAATTTGGGATTTTTTAATATTTTTTTTGCTTCTCGAATGGCTTCGGAAATATCATCATCGAATTCTGACATAACTAGTTCTATTTCATTGCAGTGTTCAAAGTAAAAAAAAACTGCTTCGAGCCAGGTTCTCCACCTTGTAATTACTGGTTTAGGTGGCAAAGGGACACCGGGAAGTCTTTCTTTATATATTTGCACCCTCAACGGAGCCTTTACAAAAACTTTTTTCATAAAATTTATAAAATTATTTACCAACGGAAACAGATTTCTTATTTCTTCAGCAATTCTATTTACCCCGTGGGCTACACAAGTGCAATGAATTAAATTAGGATAAAACATCTTTAAATTAACAGCAGCTTTTAACATATATGCCGCAGCATCTGAAAGCATTAAAACTATTTTATTCACTGGTATAGGGTTGGGTAAAAAGAGGTTTGTTAAACTATCTTGTATAAATCGACTTATTGTTAAATTGTTTGTTTTTTTTTCAGTTCTTTAACGGCAACTAAATAAGGTTTTCTCGCAAAGTTTTCGTTCAAAATTCCAATCATTAAATTAGCTATATACCTGCCGCATACATCTGTCGTTTCATCCACGATAATATACAAAAAATTGCCCTCTAACTCCCGCTTAATTTTTGAAATACATTCCACATAACATTTTTCCACAGTATGTTTTCTCAATGTACTCTCGTCCGGTAAGGATTTATTAAGATATTTTTCGAAAAAGCATTTAAAACTAGGGTTATTAACTTTATATAGAGGAATGTTGGATGCAATCATCATCTGGCATAAATCAAATTTAAATGCGTCTTCCTCCTTTTTTTTTGAACTGCTTAAACTATCCCGCAGAGATATTTGGGCTAACTTAGAGGAATTTAATTTTTCCAAATTACGTTTATGAAGTGGGGTTCCACAATGCTGGTCAATAAAGTACTTTTTTCTACTTGAAATCTGAGAATTAAAAAAAAATAATTAGAATTCTAAAACCGCTTTAGAATTTAGTTATGTTGTGGGACGAGAAAAAAAGAGAAAAAATAAAACTTACCGATTTGCCGCATGGTTTACAAAATGCTCCATCTCCTTCTAGAGAAAGTTCCGAATAAGGTGCGATCCATAGCCTTAATTTAGATGTCATCTTTTCACACAAATCTCTAAAACGTTTTAAAACGTGTTCTTTACTTTTCGGTATACGCAACAAAACTAAACTAAAATATAGCAATTTGTGACTAAACTCTGATACAGTAACCGACTGTACAACTGATAATAAACTAATAAAGCTTAGGGATTTCCAAATAGTTAACCCTCAAGTCTCGATCAGGTACATTTTCCTAGAAATCTGTTATATAAACAAACCATTGATATTTTATTATTGACCCAAAATTTTATTATAGAATGGTTTAGTAATAGAATAATATGATGGGTAGTATCATGAAATTTTAAAAAAGGCACAAATAGGCGGAATTTACGAAAAAAGGCAAAAAGTGCAAAAAACAATTATAATAGGCAAAATAGGCAAAAAAAGGCATTTTGCCTATAATCCGAGCTTTAGTCATAACACACGGAGGCAAATGGTGTATAACTTTTTCAAAATTAATATGACAATAATAATTATTACTGGGTAAAAAAAATTGTTGTATGTTCTTACTAAAATAAAACTGAAAAAATATATATTCTTATTATTTAACTATTCGCTGTCATTAATAACATTACAAAGTACTCTGAACAAATTTTGATTTCAGTTAGTATGATAAATGAAGGGTAGCCTTAAGTTTGGCTTACGTAAGGCTACTCTTATTATTAAGACTATCCTTATCTTCCAGTAAATGGTATCAAGCAGTTTTTTTTAGATTTGCATTTTCCTTTAATCACATCTTTTCAAACATCTATTATGTAAAAGAGTGTACAATTAACTACGTTTAATATTTTCAGAATGCTTACAACTGCTGGATTGCTGCTCTCCTATACCTGATAACATTAGCAGTATCAGCTCACCAATTCTGGGCCAACAACAGATCATCATTGAACGTCTAAGAATCTTTTAATTTGCTTTTGTATATATTTATTTACATTCCTTCTCCAGCTGTAGATTTTAAATGTATAGACCCTCAAATACTTCAGAGTACCAATTTTTCTGTTAAACTTAGCGAACTCGTACACCAAAGCAATATCCAAACGCAACATGAAACACTCAACATCCCATAAATATCAGAGGTTATGTATCCCTTGAACGCGCTTAAAACTACCTAGGAGTCCTCGAACTTTGTTCACCGACGCAATGCGGATAAGGATCATCCACCGAAAACCAGATGCGACACTCAGTGCATATTATCTTTCCACAGTGTATGTTATATGCGATTTCGATAGGGTATTGCTTTGGTGTACGAGTCCGCTTAGGTCAGTCAATGTAGCATGTTGTTGTTTTTAAAGTTTTCATTGGTACTAAAACTTTTGTTCACCAACGTAGTATTATAAAAATCATAGTAATATTAATAACGCTGCAATGTTATGAATCTTACCAAATTATTTTATGGTTCTGTTGTATTAGTGATTTGAATTTAAAAATTGTACACATTTACTATGAAATAAATTGATTTATTGTTTTTTGGTACTTTTTGACCAATTATCACCCAAATTATTTTTTTTTCACTATCGGTAATTTTGTTCTTGATATGGAAGTATTTATAAAATTGTTTTAAATCTTTCTCGTCCTATAAATAGATCACTGAGCGTTAGTGTTACCATAATTGCAAGTATGTGTAAATCAGTTAAAAACAGTTATGGGAACTACTGACTCTTAACAGCCAAACAAACTTAACACATTCACGGACACATCTTCATATAGCGCACCTTTGGTGAAACACTGACGCAAGTGCAAATTTTTCACAAATTGAGTTATCAACACTACGATATTCCTAATACTCGTATTTGTCTGAGGAAACAAAGCCAGAATTAAACCTTTTCCCTATTTCGCTAGATGACGTGTATGTCGTTGAATTTCCGTTTTTACCTGCTCTCTTGGTGGAACAAAGTCAGATTGTCAGTTGTGCGTGATACAACATTAGTATGCAATGATAAAATTATGAAATTTTGGGAGAAACACTGACATATTTGCTAATTTTTGGAGAAACAATGACATATTTGCTAATTTTCTCCCCTTTCAGGCGGCTTTAAGAGGGGATGTTTAAGAAAAATCCTAAAAAAACTTTATAAATTATAATATTCGGTAATAACTAAAACCGTGGACAATAAATTTCTACCTTCTTTTGTGATTTGCATCTCATTTTTGGTCTTAACTGACTTTCAAAACTATAAATGCGGTTTCTCAACAATTAACAAATTTGCACTTACGTTAGTGTTTCCCCAAAGGTGCGATATGATCTGCCCACATTCATGTCCCTTTGTGAGTGTATGCATATGCAGTACTTGGACCTCTACTTTTCATATTATACATTAATGATTTGGGAAACGTATTAAGCAAATGTAAAATTCATCTTTTTGCTGATGACACATTAATATATTTTTATGGGGAAGATTTTGTTGATGTAGTGGACACGATGAATCGTGAATTGCATTTATTAACTGAAAGATTTAAGTTAAACAAATTGAAAGTCAATGAGTTAAAATCCAAATACATGTTTATTGGTAATAATACTCTTTTCGGGAAATTCTTAAGTTTGGATGTTCACATTAAATTAAATAATGAAAAAATTGAAATGGTTCAGGAAATAAAGTATTTGGGATTTATATTGGATAGGGAACTAACTTTTAGTAAACATGTTGATTACATTTGCAGAAAGATAGGGAAAAATAGGTTTTTTTCGAAGAGTATCACCATTTTTGACATTTCAAACTATATTAACAATTTATAATTCGTTAATATTACCTCACTTTTTATATTGTTGTTCATTGATTTATACAGGATGTTCTAATTATGACAGGCTTCAAATTCTCCAAAATAAGGCTATGCGAGTAATATTGAGATGCAATCGATATACTCGAATTCAAGATATGCTGAAAACTTTAAATTGGTTAAAAGTTGAACATTTTATGTATGTCCAATCTATGACATTCTTATTTAAGATGGTAAACCATTTATTGCCTGAGTATTTGAACAGTCAGTTGGTCCCGATAGCAAATGTTCATGAGCATAGCACTAGAGCTGCAAATTCAATAAATTTTTATGTTAGAACAACCAACAAGTCCAGTTCAATGAAAAGCTTGTTTCATAAAGGAATTGTACAGTTCAATAATATACCTTATCACATTAAAAATAGCCATAATGCAACTATCTTTAAGAGATTATTAATCCATTATATTAAAACTAAGACCTAGAAACCAATTGGCAATGTTTGTTGTACTTCCAGTGTTTTTATTTTTATTTTATTTTTTCTTTTTTTATTTATATATTGAATGTTTCTGATTAATTTAATTTGACAATGCTTATTTCTTTATTGGTTTAGTCTCATGTTTTTAATTTTTGTAATACTTTATGATAATTATACAGCGCTCCTTGCCTTGACAATTCTTATGTAATTTGTACAGGTGTGGAGTGCAATGTTTTTGTTTTGTGTATTATCTATTATGATAAATAAATAAATATCTATCTATTTAGTCGTGTCCGCGAATGTGTTAAGAAAGAAAAAGAAAAGATATTGACAGTGCATTGAAAATATTATCTCAGTTGATTTGTGTTCGCTCTTCCTTGAAAAAATATGTTTCATTTAATTTGTTGATATTTGTTTTCTCCTTTTGGTGATAAAATTTATTAGGTCTCATGCTCCAAGAACCACGAAATCTCAAAAACAAATTTTAAGTTAATTTATTATAAGGTATTGACAACCTGACACCTACAAGCATGCCTAAAAGAATGATAATTGACGACCTAGAATTGGAAGGTGTCGACTCCTTCATATACTTAGGCTCGCTGCTAACTAAAGATAACAATGTCAGTGAAGAAATTAAAAGAAGAATAGTGCTCGCCAATAAGTGCTACTATGACTGCCAAATAGACAAGGCGGAAACGGCGGGTTCGTTGGGAAAAATATTCCCATGAGATATTTTTGCATAATCACATTCGTGAGACATCCCAGAATAAGGTTCAAGAAGTCGCCCACGAGAAAAGTGGGCCAATTTTTTTTTAACAAATTTTTTTTTAATCAAATTGCAAAAATCCATATTTTGGTCCGGACTATTTTTTTTAGGTTTTTTGGACCATTCTGGACAAAAAAGGTCTCTTATAATTTTTCTCTAAAGTCGATCTTTTTCGAGTTATAAGCAAGTTAAAATTTGAAAAACGCGAAAATGGCCATTTTTAAGGCTTAATAACTCGGTCAAAAATTATTATTTTGAAAGTCAGAAAGTGACTAAATCAAAGTTTAAAGTCGCCGTTACATGATCCTGAAGAAATCTATGTCATTAATTTACTACTAAGCTGTTATTTTTAATTAATAACAATGAGTGGTTGTATCGTATTGACGCTGCTGTAAATCCCTAATAGCACAAGGACGTCCAATGGACATCCATTGGACGTCCTTCACGGACTTTAGGGACGTCCTTTGGACGTCCGTTTTCGTCCGAGGAACGTCCTTTATACGTCCTATTTTGGTCCAAATGTCGCGCTACCGAACGTCCATTGGACGTCCATCTAAGGTCCGAGGGGACGTATATTGGAACTTAATCGGACGCAAATTGGACCTTAATCGGACGTCCTAGGGGACGTAAATTGGACCTTAATCGGACGTAAATTGGACCTTAATCGGACATAAATTGAACCTTAATCGGACGTCCTAGGGGACGTAAATTGGACCTTAATCGGACGTAAATTGGACCTTAATCGGACGTAAATTGGACCTTAATCGGACATAAATTGGACCTTAATAGGACGTAAATTTGACCTTAATCGGACGTAAATTGGACCTTAATCGGACGTAAATTGGACCTTAATCGGACGTAAATTGGACCTTAATCGGACGTAAATTGGACTTTAATCGGACGTAAATGGGACCTTAAGCGGACGTAAATTGTACCTTAATCGGACGTAAATTGGACCTTAATCGGACGTCCTAGGGGACGTGAATTGGACCTTAATCGGACGTCCTAGGGGACGTGAATTGGACCTTAACAGGACGTCCAATTTTGGTCCAAAGGCCAAGTTGTTAAACGTCCAATGGAGGTCCACCTAACGTCGGAGGGGACGTTCGGTGGACGTCATTTGGGCATTCATAGGATGTCCCAGTTTGGTCCAATGTCTTGCTGCTGAACATCCATCTAACGTCCTGGAAGGTCATTCGGTGGACGTCTAGCGACGATATTTAGACCTGTGGAGAATGTATTGTGGGAAATAAAAAATATATTTTTTAAGGAACTTATATTTCATCTTATATCAAATTACAATTATTGGATATTACAGTATTTACATTAAATTACAATACACTTCTCCAAGAAATTAACGCACCACCTTAAATATGGGGTATATTTGATGTCTCGTATTTCCTAAACCTGTTGTCCCATCTAAGTGATGTTTTTATAATATTATAGCCTAGGCTATAGGTTACCTCCTTAAGCTTGTCATGCTGTAATATATGTATATTATATCATATTGCTCTCTATAGTAATGTGATATAATATATATTACAGTATAGCTCCCTGTGCATGACAAGCATAAGGAGGTAACATATTCTAGGGCCTAGGCTAGAATATTATAAAAAAAATCACTTAGATGCAACAACAGGTTTAGGAAATTCGAGACATCAAAAATGCCCAATTTTTAAGGTGGTGCGTAATGGGCTGTATATACAGGGTGTAACAAAAATACAGGTCATAAATTAAATCACATTATTCTGGGACCAAAAATAGTTCAAATGAACCTAACTTACCTTGTACAAATATGCACATAAAAAGTTACAGCCCTTTGAAATTACAAAATGAAAATGGATTTTTTCGATTATATCGAAAACTATTAGCGATTTTTTATTGAAAATGGACATGTGACATGTGGCATTATTATGGCAGGAATATCTTAAAGAAAAATTATGGTGAAATTTGTGCACCCCATAAAAATTTTATGGGGGTTTTGATCCCTTAAATCCTCCCAAACTTTTGTGTATGTTCCAATTCAATTTTATTATTGTGGTACCATTAGTTAAATTCAATATTTTTGTTTCTTAGTATTTTTCAGATAAGGCAGTTTTTATCGAGTTGCGACTTCTTTTTTAATATGTCCACGTAAAAATTTTATGGGGGTTTTGTTCCTTTAAACCCCCCAAATGTTGTATGTTCCAATTAAACTATTACTGAGGTACCATTAGTTAAACAGAGTGTTTTCAAAACTTTTTTGCCTCTTTGTATTTTTTCGATAAGGCACGTTTTATCGAGTCTGGCTTCTTTTTTAATATGGTTCAAAATATACCTAAAAATGTAAAGCATAAATAAGTTTGCATATTATTACCAAGTCTCCATAATCGTACTTAACCATATACAAATATGTGGTGGATTTGACAAATATTCACAATATTTCGATAAAAATTGACTTTTCGAAAAAGCAATAAGAGGCAAAAAAGTTTTTAAAACGTTGTTTAAATGGTAGGTACTACAATAATAATTAAATTGAAACGTGCACAAAAGCACATTGTTTTCGATACATTGGAAAAAATCACTTTTCATTTTGTAACTTCAAATGAGTGATAAAGGCACAGAGACTTAGATCACGAGGTCACATTGAAAGGATGCCAAAAACGAGGACTCCGAAAAGGGTACTAAACTACACTATAGCTTCAAGAGAGAGAAGAGGAAGACCGGAAAATAGATGGAAGCAAGAGGTCGAAAAAGATTTGGAAAGAATGGTGTTACAGGGTCAGAAAAGAAAAATGAATAAGAGGAAGGAATGGAGAAAAATCACATATCAAGCCAGAGAAGATCTCAGTACATAAAGAAACGTGAAAATGAAGAAAAAACAAACTTTTCAAGCCATGGGCCTCTAAGGCCCTTGGTGCTATTAATATATAACTTCAAAGGGCTGTAACTTTTCTTTTGTGCACATTTGTACTAAGGTAAGTTAGGTCCAATCAAACTATTTTTGGTCCCAGGATATGTGATTAAATTTATGACCTGTATTTTTGTTACACCCTGTATATATATAAAGGTTATATTTGGTTCTTGGGACATCAAAGTATATTTTTTAGACATTCCCTGGATATAGTCACTGATGTGACATACCTCCGATTTGTTTTTTCATGAGTTTTGTAAGAGAGACTAAAAACTTTTTTATGGTTACCTCCTGTTTTCATATATTTTTTGACATGTTTTGTAGTAAATTCAACTATCTATTTACTACAAGACATGTCAAAATTTACATGTGAAAGCAGGAGATGATCCTAAAAATGGTTTTTCGTCTCCTACAAAATTCATGAAAAATCAGATAGGAGAATTTGTACATTACAATTCTCTGATGTTTGGGAAAAAGGGCTTAAGTCAGAAATGCACATCGATAATGTTTTGATGATTTCTGGACCAGAAAAATCGGCTCTTTTTATTGGTACATACAGTTTACGTCTACAACAGTTTTTTGCTGGTCCAGAAATCATCAAAACATTAGCAATGTGCAATTCTGACTTACGCCCTTTTTGCCAAACATAAAAAAAGCAATCTGGTCATAACTGACCAATGAGCAATTTTAATTTAACCTAAATTACTAATGTTTCTTAAAATGAAGAGCTTACCCGATAGCGTCTCTTATCTAATCTAACAAGATCGTGCACTATTCTAACATACACAGCCACATCACGCACTATGCTCTGCTTTTCACTATCACCTATCACTCAAACTAGTTCAAAAGGCTTTGTCCTCTTCAATCTTCTAGTTTGCCCAGTAGTATCGAGGAGGATTTCCTCAATATTCTTGTACTTATTTAAGTTGTTTGTCGGGATTCCTGCTATCTTCTTGATGATTATATCCAGGTTCCATTCCTAGGTATTAATATTTGTTTATAAAGTAATAACTTATTATGCATGGACAATGTTGTTTCTTCCAATTAGCCAATACACTTTTTATATCTTTATTTTGGTTATATCTGGTTTTTTGTAGACCACTTTCAGCTGATTCTAAAAAAAATTAAAATGAACGGTAATTTTTCTATTCTTTACAATTAAAAATCAAAATATTTACAGGTAATACATGCATAAATGATTCGTTTCATAAAGAAAATTGAAAACGGATTTTATAATACTTACATAATTGTTTAAGAGATCCAGCCATAGCCAAAACTAGCATACTAAACAGTACAGTTGAGTACAGCAAAAAAAGCCACTAATTTCCATTTTTCACCCCCTTATCGATGCATTTTTTTCCAATCAAAATTTTTACTAAATTTTTAGGTTATCTTATGATGAAAATGAAATAATTGATGACTTGATGACCAATGACCACGCGACGCTACATAGATACTCGCGCGGCAAATTTGAAAATGAACGCAAATTGAATAGTAAATGGCCTCTCTTTAGAGTATGGAAAATTTTACCCCTCCAGGAGGACATTGTACTCTTTTCATAGAATATCTTGTGGTAACTTTCCAGCCATAATTTAATCAGATGTTCACGGAATAGAACTTTGATAGTAGAATTCCTGGAATGTTTTGTTGTTAGGGGAAACTTTTATTTTATTTATTCTTGAATATTTCCTGTTGTTAAACATTGTAACCAATAATTTACAAATAAGATTTTCATTACATTACATGAAATCAAAACATGTTTTGGATATTAAACTATATAGTTTTATAATTGTAATAATTTAATATACAATTTTGAATTAAGATTTAATCTTTCGATCTAATCGATTTAAACTACAGTAAAACTTGTGTTACCGGCCCCCTGCCAACACCGGCCACCTGTACTAACGGCCGCTAAAAATGAAAAAGCTATTGGCCGATATAGAAAGGTGACCGGTATTGCCAGTTTTTGTAGTCTAGATATAATTGGTTTGGGGAATTTTTAAACTGGCCGTTAGTACAGGTGGCCAGTAACACAGGTTGTACTGTATATCTAGGCTACAAAAACTGGCAATAACGACCACTTTTCTATATCGGCCAATAGTTCTTTCATTTTAGTGGCCGTTAGTGACAGGTTTGACTGTATTTCATTAACGTAAAGTTAACGCAAGTTAATATTTTATTGAATTATTTTGCTATTTGATCTCGTAATTGGTATAATGTGTCCAATATAAGCGTTCATAAAACGTCCGTATTTCGTCCAGTATGGACGTCCAAAGGACGTCCATATTTATTCCTTCCGAAGGACGTCCAACGTCGGACGTCCACATTTATTCCTTCCGAAGGACGTCCAACGTCGGACGTCCAAAGGACGTCCATTTTTATTCCGTCCGAAGGACGTCCAACGTCGGACGTCCAAAGGACGTCCATATTTATTCCTTCCGAAGGACGTCCAACGTCGGACGTCCAAAGGACGTCCATTTTTATTCCGTCCGAAGGACGTCCAACGTCGGACGTCCAAAGGACGTCCATATTTATTCCTTCCGAAGGACGTCCAACATGGGACGTCCAAAGGACGTCCATTTATAGTCCATGGACGTTAGGACCAAAAATGGACCTATTTTGGACGTCCATTGGACGTCGTGTGCTATTAGGGATGTGAGTGCGAGTAAGATGCACAATGGACAGCCTAAGTCTTGACGTCACAAAATTGGGAGGAGCTTATATTTGGCTCCAAACAATTCTGTTTATAATGTTAAACACTCATAAGGAATTCTTAATTTATTGTTTACGTGGTTTGTGTGACAAAATAAGACTTATCAATTAGGTATTTAGTTAAAGAAACGTGCCAATTAAGAGATTTTTATTCGTTTTTGCCCAGGTGAGTTAATTTAATGCAATGATTAGAATGTAAACAGTTTTGAGGTTATGTTTATTTTCAATCACTAAGGAATAAAAACCACCTGAGCAAAAACGAATAAAAATCTCTTAATTAACACGTTTCTTTAACGAAATACCTAAATGAAGTCTTATTTTGCCACACATAGCACATAAAAGAAAAATTCCTTATGACCATTTAAGGTTACAAACAAAATTGTTTGGAGCCAATATAAGCTCCTCCCAATTTTGTGACATTTGTGACGTCAGACTTAGGCTGTCCATCTCTCGCACTCAGCATTTACAGCCCCGCACACGTGCATGGCGCTTAGTATTAATACTTAAAAATAACAGCTTAGTAATAAAATAATGACAAAAATTTCTTCAGGATCTTATAGGGGGGGCTTCAAACTTTGATTTAGTCATATATTGACTTTCATAATAATAACTTTTAACCGAGTTATTAAGCCTTGAAAATCGCCATTTTTCGTTTTTTTCAATTTTAAATTGCTTATAAGTCGAAAACGATCAACTTTAGAGAAAAATTATAAGAGACCTTCTTTGTCCAGAATGGTCCAAAAAATTAAAGAAAAAATTGTTCGGGCCAAAAATATTGATTCTTGCAATTTGATTAAAAAAAAATTGTTAAAAAAAAATTGGCCCACTTTTCACTTGGGCGACTTCTTGAACCTTATTCTGGGATGTCTCACGAATGTGATTATGCAAAAAAATCTCATGGGAATATTTTTCCCTTCGAACCCGCCGTTTTGGCCTTGTCTAAAATTGACTGTCTACAAAACACTAGTAAGACCAGTGCTAACATGGTTCAGAAACTTGGTCACTTACACAGAATGACCAAGAACTGCTCAAACGTTTTGAGCGAAAAATACTAAGAATATATGGAGGGATAAAAGAACAAGGTTTGTGGCGCAGGCGTTACAACTTTGAGTTGTATAGAAGTTTTGGAGAACCTGGCGGTGTAAAGTTCATTAAGGTAGCACGCCTTAGATGTATAGGTTATGTAATCAGAAGAGAAGAAGATGCCATAATCAGAAAAGTTTTGACCGAAGAGGGCCGATAGAACAACGAGCAAGAGGAAGACCGAGATGACTTGTGCCCGTATTTATAGTCCAGTCTCAAGACGTCATCGAGTCTCGAGACCGACCTTGAATGAAATTTGTGTTTAGTTTACACACAAATTTTAATCAAGGTCGGTCTTGAGACAACTATAAATACGGGCATTAGACAGAGCTTAGAAAATGATTTAAAATCTATGGGAATTAGAGCGTGGAAAAGAGTTACTAGAGACAGTGTTGAATATGGAGGATTGTTCTGAAGAAGGCTGGCTCATAAAGAGCTGTAACGCCACTGATGATGATCTCTATCTCTCTATCTAATTAGCCTTCTTCGGTCCATCTTTGGACATAGGCCTCCCCAATCCTTTTCCATTCTTCTCTGTCTGTCGCTACAGTTATCCACCTAGAGCCCACGTGCTTCTTGACATCATCTGCCCATCTCATTTGTGGTCTTCCTCTGCTTCGTTTATATTGCCACGGTCTCCAATTTATGAGAATTTTGTTCCATCGGTCTTCCTTTTGTCTTATAGTGTGTCCGGCAAATCTCCATTTCAACTTTGCAACTTCTTGTCTAACATCCCTAACTTTGGTTTTCTCTCTTATCCACTCGTTTCTCTTTTTATCCAATAGTTTTATGTGCAACATTTGCCTTTCCATTGCTCTTTGCGTCTTTATGATCTTGTCCATGTTTGCTTTTGTAAACGTCCACGTTTGGGAACCGTAAGTGAGAACAGGGAGTACGCATTGATTGTATACCTTGGTCTTAAGATGTGGATATCTTTTGTTTTTAGGGATGTAGCTTAGTTTTCCAAATGCCGCCCATGCCAGTCTAACTCGTCTTTTGATCTCTGCTGTTTGGTTTTCCTTGTTAAGTTTTATAATCTGACCCAGATATATATAATCATGAACTTGTTCTATTTCATCTTGTCCGATCCTCATTGTGATGTCCTCATCTGTATTTGTTATGATTTTGGTCTTGCTGTAATTCATATTAAGGCCTATCTTTCCGGCTTCTATGTCCAGTTCTTTCATCATTTCAAATAATTCTTCTTTTTTATCGGTTATCAATACGATGTCATCGGCGTACCTTAGATGGTTCAATCGTTGTCCACAAATTTTTATACCTTTTTCTTCCCATTCTAATCTTTTAAAGATATCTTCCAGAACCTGATTGAAAAGTTTCGGTGATATTGTGTCACCCTGTCTTACGCCTCTATTTATTTGAATTGATTGTGTTCCTTCGTATACTTTAATTGTTGTTGTGGCATCTTTATATATATTGGCTATTAGGTCTGTATATCTGTGGTCAATTCTGCTGTTAATCAAAGAACTTTTCACTGCCCAATGTTCGACACTGTCAAAAGCCTTTTCGAAATCTATGAACGCTACATATAGAGGGATGTTGTATTCATTTGCTCGTTCTATAAGGATTTTCATACTTAATAAATGATCACTTGTGCTAAATCCCTTTCTAAAACCAGCTTGTTCTTTCGATTGGTATCCGTCGAATTTTGTCGTCAATCTGTTGGTTAAAATTTTTGTTAGGAGTTTATACATTACATTGAGGAGTGTTATAGGACGGTAGTTTTTTATATCTGCTTTGTCCCCTTTCTTGTGTAAGATAATGGTTACGGATTCCTTCCAGTTGTTTGGGATTCTTTTTTCTTTTAATATTTTGTTAAAAAGGGAATAGAGAGTATTAATTACCACTTTTCCACCATATTTCAGCATCTCTGTAGTTATTCCATCTTTTCCAGGCGATTTGTTGTTTTTCATTTCTTTCAATGCCTTCTTTATTTCTGATTTGCTTATTTCTGGCTGTAATTCTGAATTGACATTTTTTATTTTCGACTTAAGTTGGGTTTTTATTTCTTCTGATGGTTCCTTTTTTGTTTTATATAACTCTGAGTAGAAATGCTGATGATGATATTATAAGTTATTTCAGTAATGTGCTTATATATTGTAAAGGCCAGAGATGCGGGATGCAGCCAGAAAGCAGTTTCTTAACGAAAAGTCTTGGATTTAAAATATTGTATATTATTTTTATTTCAGTTATTTTAATTGTTTTAATTGTAGTAAACTTTGTATCTAGGGCTTTTCGTCTTCCTCCTTTTACGAGAGATGTCTCTGTTTTGCGTCTCAAAGGTGGAATCCTTGCTTCACGGTGATTTCCATTAAATATGCAGGCTGTTGTGCTGTTGATATTTGGTTTAGAGTTGTGACTGTGACTGCATAGCTCCACCGAGGACGCATGAGATGCAGAAATAGCTATCTGGAGATGGTGGTCCAACTCTGAATCAAATAAAAACAGAAACTGCCTTTTCCTTCCTTATTTCAGTAACTTCATCAGTGCAACGACACATACTTGGTTGATCTTAAGCAAAATTTTACCCTTGTCCAGAGGATAATTAATAGCTTCCAGTACCTACTATAATATTTCAATCTGATTGAGAGCTATAATTAATCGATATGTTTTATCGCTTATATATGTTTTCTCCATTACTTCGTATAGTTTGGTTATCAGTACATAGTACATTATTGTGTAAATTATATAAACCATATCCAAATTCCAAATAGATATCAGGGAACAACATAAAATTGCAGTGAAGACTAAATTTTACTGTCGCATTAGTTCTCTTCTTCTTTTTGTGTAGACATGACTTTGTTTGTTTTTCAAATTGCCCCCAGTAAGTTCTTCCATCGTTTTGGTCTCTCGCCGTCTTTACCACTTTATTTGTTGTCATTCAGCTTATATATGATCCTTTCATTCTACTCTCCTAGGTATTAAGTATCCGGTTCTTAATGTTCTCCACCTTGCTTCTCCGTCGTATCTATATCTGTACTTCTTACTCTGTCCTGAGTGTCTTACCATCATTTTTTAAGGAATTTTATCTTTGCTATTTCTAGCAATATTTTTGTTCTCTCTATGTCAGGCCGTGTTGCTGCCGTGTATGTCATTATTGGTCTGATGACTGTTTTGTAAATTCTGCCTTTCACTTCTTTTCAGATGTGTTTATTTCTGCATATTGTTTCATTCAGGCAACCTGCAGCTCTGTTTGCTTTATTCACCTGATCTTCCACTTCTGTTTCGAGCTTCCCGTAGCTAGATAGTGTGATGCCTAGATATTTATAAACACCATCACTTTGTTCTATTATCTGATCCTCCAGCTGTAATCTACATCTTAGTACATTTTCCGTTATAATCGTTATATTAAATTGGTGCAGCATACGTGTCAATCATCTTCACTTGAGATTGGTATTGCATAGTAGAATATTTTAAGTTGTCTTTCCCTTTAGTATCCTTTTAGTTCTTACTTTGTTTATTAGGTATTTCTTCAGTGATAAAATTGAAGAATAGAGGACTCAGGGAATCCTCTGTCTTATCTCATTGCCAGCTTCAATTGGGTCAGTTAGTTTTACCAAAGAATACCCCAACCAACAAGAAGCGAAAGCATCGACTATTTCACGATCCAAATTTCTTTGCGCATGTGCGATCCATCCATTCTCCAACCGATATTTCTGTCCCCTGAACATCAAAGGAGCCGACAATTGCTTTCGCTTCTTGTTGGTTGGGGTATTCTTTGGTTCTACTTTTACTTTTATTGTATTGTCGTGATAAAACATTTTCGATCGTTTTGATTATTCCTAGAGGTATCTTTTTACTTATATTAAGTAGATAACGTCCTTTAATTTGACCGTATCAAATGCCTTCTCAAGGCCCATGATACTACGACAACCAGAGATAAAGCCACGCGCATGAATAAGCCTGTCTCTCTCTCTTCTACGCCTACGTCACTGACCGACAAACGCCAGGCCAAATGTTCGATTTTTAACTTGGGTTTGTTATTTTTATGCAGTTTGCGAAAGTTTTCGGAAATCATGAAGCTATATTTTCGGGATAAATTTCTTAAATATAATTAGAAATAGTCATTACTGCCCTTTCAGCATGGTATTATTGATACTATTAAATCTTTGCGACTACTCTTTCTAGATTTAAAAAAAGATTTCAACATCAATTATATAACAACATATAATTTAAATCAATATTGTTTACAAGGACTATATTCTCAATAATACGTGCGATTGGAGGTTTACATGATCATCCGTCTCCTTTGCAATTTAAATACCGTCTTCGTAATTTTATTATGTGTCGGAACGATGAAGTTATTTTACTCTCAGCTAATGTAAGTAACCTTAGAATCTTGATTGTTACAACAATGGCGTAGTCGATTCAGTAATGATAACCTAACCACTATTTAGTCAATTAAATCTTCCAGTAACTTCAGAAAGTGAAAACTATCAAACAGGTTTTGAAATGGAAGAGTTGTATCATGATGGACTAGAAAATTTAGCTGGTTTCATAGCTTTCAAGCTACGACATGAAGAGAGTTTGGGCAGTTCTACAAATAGTAACACTTCTTCCTCGTGGGTAAATCATCTCTTAAGGCCCCGTCTCACCATCAAATAATTGACAGTTATTTGATCAAACTTGACAGTCAAACTTGACTAGTGACACAAACTATACATACTAACTGTCACTTTGTGTCACTAACTGTCAAGTTTGATCAAATAACTGTCAATTATTTGATGGTGAGACGGGGCCTTTAGAAGGGGGTTTGGTGAAGCCTTTAGAAATATTACTTACGAACTGTCGTGAACTAGAAAATATTTTTGCCCATTCAATGGGGACACTATTAAAGTTGGCATCAAAAATTATCAAAAATCTTTATTGGAAAGATCAGTTCATGTTAAAATATCTGGTGATGTGAAAAAACTATTTTTTAGATATCGGATGTATTTTCGAATGCGAGTTTTGAACCAAAAGTTGAAAGAATAGTCTAGAATATAAAAAAAAAATGCAAAAATCGAATGTAAAATGAATCAAATGTAATATTGTTTTTGTTTTGTTTTTTTTTTGTTTTTTTTTTGTTTTGTTTTTTTTTTGGGCCGAGGGATGTGCTCTTTTTCTAGTCGGCGTAAAGCTAAGCGGGAAAAGAACTAATCTCAGGGGATGAGTTTTGCTTGGAGAGTCTTAGGACTTTGCACCTCCCTAAACCATCCCAAGACCGCTGGGTACTCCCAACATTGATTGGGGGTGTGTAATCTTTGATTGCACCCTTCTTGTGGTCGCCCTGTTGAAACTAAACTTAGCGGATCTAGACTACATAGATAGTCGATAAACAATCCGTGCGGTAATATGCAGATAGATAAGGTTATACCTGCAGAATAGGATAGAATATCAACTCTAGTTAAAGCAACAATCAAAGCAAGAGTAGATGGAGGCTGTCCACAACGAGGAGTTCTGTCACCTCTACTTTGAGCAACCTTGTTAGATGATCTCAAAAATCTCTCCACAGAAGACTTTTTTGTCTAGGATACACTGACGATATATCATTCGTCATCAGGGGCAGGTTTGCTCAGCTGGTGTCTGGGAGAATGTAAGCAGCCCCAAATATTGTTGACGACCGGTGTAAATAAGAGATACTGATAGTCAATGCTCAGAAAACAAATCGCCAACTGCACCCAAAGGACAGCACTAGAAGGCTTAAAACTACCGGTGCTGGGAGGAACAGAGATTTAATTTGCCAAAAAAACAAAATACCTTGGGGATTATATTGATCATAGTCTGAAATGGAATACTCACATCCTGAAAACCACACAGAAAGCTACTATGTCCTTGGGCAAATGTAGAAGAATGTACGGTGAGAATTGGGGCTTATTGGACCTTTTAAAAAGGGCCAGACTAAAGAATGTCATCTAGAATTAGAGGACCACAATAGATCTGAAAAGGTAGCAGTGGAATAGGCTAAACGGCCACCTCTTTAAATCCATCTAAATCTATCTACTTAATTTTGTTTTTGTAATTTTATTACTTTTTTGAAACTTTGGTTTTTTTATTAGTTGTTAATAAAGCATCTTTTATTTGACGCGGTTTGTTTAAAGTTTTCTGCATGTCAAGAAACCTGTTAAATTTTTGCAGTGAAAAAACTATTACGTTTTTTAGTACAGTACCTAATATTGCATTATTTTACTGGTTTGATTATAATATTTCATCAAAGTATAAATTAAACAGTGTAACATAACAGACTAATGGCAATTTCAGTTATTTAATAACACGAGAATGTATAAAACCGTATAAAACTCTATGCTTTCCCGTAAGTCTCCGTACAAGTTTGTCGGGCGCGACGTCATGCGCGCACCGGTTAAAAGTTGTTCTCGAAGTGGCTTTATCTCTGGTTGTCGTAGTATCATGCTTAAGGCCCATGAAGCATATATGCCGGTTCGTTGTATTGTAATGATTTCTCTTGAACTTGCCTCATTATAAAAATAGCATCAGTGCATGATCTTCTCGACCTAAAACCTTGTTCTTCTGCTAAAGTTATAATTTAATTTCATTTAGTTTATTTGTTATTATTTTGGTTGTTTTTAGTGTTGTGTTTAATAAATTAATTCATCTGTAATTCACCGGGTCCAGTTTGTTTCAGTTTTTTGAAGAGAGGTATTAGGACGCTTGATCTGCATTCTCGTGGGATTTTGTTTTGTTCTTTTATTTTTTTGGATTAGTTTGTTTTATTAGTTATTTGGTCAGATTGGGTCTTCCATACTTTAGGAGTTCTTTCTGTATTCTCTCTCCTGGTGAGTTTCTAATTTTAAATATTCTTAATACTTCCTTTACAACTCCCTCCTCATAGTGTTCATTTCTTCGTTCGTCGTTACTTCGGGTGTTGGTGGTTCAATATCGTCACCTTTAGCCAATGGGGATCGAAAGTGGCATACCCACGTTTCCCTCTGAATGTAGCATTAGTTGGAGAAACTATACGAAACCAGAATAAAGTGTCCTCATAAAACAGGAGTAAATAAACAATATTTCGAAATTTATTTTATTATTAAATAATCATATTATATAGCCCATACTTTGACATAATCAACTTGTAAATGCGAATCTTCAGTTCCAATATTCCATGTAGGAAGCCACTGTTCTCTACCTTCCCAGAAGTTAGTGGCAGCATTAGGTGATGTGTTCGACCAAGGTTTACCTCTTGGACTATTGTTAGCATTATCAGGAAAATAGTTGACACCACCTACAGCTAAGTTAATAACGATGTAGAATTCTTGATCAAAAGGAGCCATCTTTGAGTTTCGTTTCCACGGGTTGTCCAAGCCTGATGAAGATAATTCACCCAACTCCCAAAATCCTCCTCCCGGTGGCGTTACTCTTCCAATCTCCTCATCGTCAATCGCAAATTTAATGTAGTCGGGAGTCCATTCTACCTGGTAGTTATGGAAAGCTTTGTCGTAGCCAGTTTCCAAGTTTTCTTCAAAATGTGTGCGTGCGTATTGATTGTAGTTAGGATTTGGTCCCCAATGAAGGGTGCTTCCAATTTGTTGGACGCCGATGTTTACCCCGGAAGGATTGGTTAGTTGTCTGTTGCCTCTACTCTCCATGATGTCTATTTCTCCAGACGCGGGCCAAGTAGAGTATTGGTTATATCTTGGTAGCAACCAGATTGCTAAAACAAAAAATTATTTATGTGTGAAAACACTTTTTTAAATTAATTTAAAACAATAAAATAAAAATTTTATTTTTAATTCAGTTGCAATGCGAAGGCAAAACAATCCTACTTTTCAATTAGAATACGGAGCGCAGTCCAGTCCCTTGAATCGCGATTTTCGGCTCTTATTGGAGCCTCATATAGAAGTTTTCTCATTTAGCCTAATTGAAAAGTAGGATTGTTTTGCCTTCGCATTGCAACTGAATTAAAAATAAAAAAAAATTTCAGCAGGGAGAGCAGCATATGTGCCTCCTGATGAGAGACTAATAAGTTTCGAAACCGGTAGAGGTGCTTGCAGCACTCTCTGATTGGACTGGAATATGGTTCGGCTGTATTTTCGTTTTGCAACGAAATTGAAAATGGTTATTCATTTTTGATTTACATTTACTCTGTGTGGAGTATGAAGGGAACCAGTCTCGTTGGAACTTTACCGCGCTGAGCAGATGTGACGTGAATTGTAAATTGTAGAATTCCCTCATCTTTCTTAGTCTCAGCATCCGTATGGCTTGCAAATTGTAGAAGTCTCGGAGGTGTAACCAGAGAAGGTTCCCATTGTTTTCATTCTGGTGGGATATGTTATATGCCATTAGAGTGAAAACTTAGTCTTTTGCTAGCAGTTGCCGCTAGGGCATCTATGCCATTTCGTTCGTTGCAATTCGGGACTGCACGCTGGGGTTTGTTTTGGTTGGATCAGGGAGAGCAGCATATGTGCCTCCTGATGAGAGACTAATAAGTTTCGAAACCGGTAGAGGTGCTTGCAGCACTCTCTGATTGGACTGGAATATGGTTCGGCTGTATTTTCGTTTTGCAACGAAATTGAAAATGGTTATTCATTTTTGATTTACATTTACTCTGTGTGGAGTATGAAGGGAACCAGTCTCGTTGGAACTTTACCGCGCTGAGCAGATGTGACGTGAATTGTAAATTGTAGAATTCCCTCATCTTCCTTAGTCTCAGCATCCGTATGGCTTGCAAATTGTAGAAGCCTCGGAGGTGTAACCAGAGAAGGTTCCCATTGTTTTCATTCTGGTGGGATATGTTATATGCCATTAGAGTGAAAACTTAGTCTTTTGCTAGCAGTTGCCGCTAGGGCATCTATGCCATTTCGTTCGTTGCAATTCGGGACTGCACGCTGGGGTTTGTTTTGGTTAGATCAGGGAGAGCAGCATATGTGCCTCCTGATGAGAGACTAATAAGTTTCGAAACCGGTAGAGGTGCTTGCAGCACTCTCTGATTGGACTGGAATATGGTTCGGCTGTATTTTCGTTTTACAACAAAATTGAAAATGGTTATTCATTTTTAAAAAAAAATTTATTTTATTTTTATATTGGTCTTTACTCCTTCGAGTAACTGGGTCCATTTTCTGTTGGAATTTACCAGCTGAACAGACGGGGTCGTGAATTGCAAGTTTTTTGAATTCCCTCTTGTCTTCTTCGCTTCAGCATCCATTTGGCTTGCAAATTTTAGAAGCCTTGGAGGTGTTACCAAGGAAATGGACCAATAAGTTTTCGATTTAAAAATCTTTTAGTAATATTTTAATATTTTCTAAATATTATTAATAATGCTATTAGGATTGAAAACTTCATCTTATAATTTAAAACAGCTCATAATTTTGATAGTAGACAGTCACATGAATTGGTAATAATAAAAAAAGAAGACGCCAAGCACTGCAAAAATCTAGAATGGTCACCTAGTTGGACTAGATGATATTTTTAAAAAGTATCGACAATGTTAGGAAAATATTAAAAAGTTGGCTAACAATTATGTTTAATAAAATTACTTGCATGAAACAAATAATAAAGGACACCAGACCTCCCGATATTTGCTTCTCTGCGAGGTGACATATCTCAAAATTAAAATATGTTTTCTATAATCCATTGTGATTTATGCCCCTTATACGCTGTGAGCTCGTACGTAGAGGGGATATTTATAAATTCGCGAGCGCCAGTAGTGGCAAGTCTGTAAACGTTTACCGGAAATTTGACATAAATGTCAAAGTGATTAATTTAAAATTAAAATTAAAAACATTAATTATAAAAAATATTAGTTGGTCAAAGCTGTGGTATATATTTTTACCTTAAATATACTTACGTTTTAAATACGGAATTTAAGTTTTTTTAATGTTCCGTAATATGTAATTATAATTTAATCTAAAAATCTTAGCGCCATCTACACGATAATTGTGAAAGTATCCGAAGTAAGAAATTCATATTTTATCAATAGAACGTCAAAATGATTAGCAAAATCTTAAAAAAATCGATTACAATTTAATTACTTTTTTGCGTTGTAAATGTTAAGCGATAACAATTAAATAATAAATTTAAAAATTACCGGTGAAAGTTGAATTAGTAATCCGCTAGGAGCGCCACCAGCGAAGCTCAGAGCGTATAGTCCAAATAATGAAGCTTAAAATAGGACAAAACCTCGCAATTTTTACAGAATGGATCGATTTGCTTGAAAATTTGAGAATAAGTAGTGGATAGTTCAAAGATCAAAATCTATATCAAAAAATGGTCTATACATTGTTTTGATCAGATTGATAGTTTTCGATTTATACCTTTTGAAAAAATAAACAAAACCGTTTTTTTTTAAATTTTCTTTAAGACCAATAGTCATCGAGCTATACTTTATTATATGTTGGTTCTTCTTCATCAAATGCTAAATATTGTAGTTTCAAAGTCAAAAGAAGGAAAACTATGCATTTATAGGACAACTTGTTTAAACTAATTTAAAGTACTTAAAAATATGTATCTCCAAAAATAAAAAAAAGTCTCTAGCTCAAAAATTAAGTGACTTATAATGAAAAGAATGCCAGTCCCCATTTTTTCAGCGAAAAAGTGATCGCAAGCAACCCATTAATCACCATCCTAATTAAAATTAGTCATTAACCTTATTTGGTCTTCTTTATTTATGTATTATCATTGATTAATAACTACATGGTATTATTAATGGGTTCTAGAAGTTTGTTAGAATAACGAATTTTGTAGTTTGGAAAAAAATGGTCTTTTCTTCAGAATAGCAAGATTAGCATCAGAGATACGAAAAAATGTTTAAATATAAAATTGTAGCTTATTTAATTCCCAAGAAAACAGTTTACAGAAATTTTGTCTACGGCAAAAATTGAGTGAGCTATTGACAATTAAAACTTGTAATAACATACAAAAACCACCTTTACCAACCCTTTCAAAGTCACCTCTTTTTGCGACTGAGGATTTTAAAATAATTTAATATTAATAGATAGATCTTACAAAAGCCTACAAAATTATTTTGTACCAAACTTTCTAGGATAAAAAATTAAAAAGTTACGGTTAAAAAATCAATATATTTTTTTGAAAAAAAAAAGGAGAAATAAAATTCGAAGCATAATAATGTAGCGGTGTTTTTAGTCATTGGGCTTATAGGCTATTGATTATATTCAAAATAAGATAGCTAAAAGGAACTAGGTACAACGTTAACGGGGTTTTATTATTTCATGTGGTCAATGGACATCTATATATGAAAAAACCACAGAGTGCTACCATTTAAAGGGGTGCGTTTTTGAGAAATGGGTGAATTGGTCCCTGGGCACAAGTTACATTAGGGTGAGTTCTATGCACTTTTGGTACAAACATATCTACATAAAAATTGTTCCTGGTTAAATTTTCTATCTAAATATCACTTTTTAAAGTCAATGATACTTTTTTTTACAAAAATATATTCAAAAGAAAAAGCACAAAGAAACCCAAAAGAAAGAAATTTTATTTTTTGTCCCATAACTTTTGTCCACGAGGATATAGGTATAGACATTGCTTTACAGGAAAAAAACCTACATATTTTTTCTTTAAAATTTTGTTTAGTAGAGGTAATTAGGATTTATATTTTTCGAAATATGATTTTTCAAAGTTCGCCACTCACAGCAATTTTGGGCAATTTTCCTTGTTATTTCGCAAATATTGCTCTGTAACTTTTTTCTACGTAACTGTAGGTATATGCAATGGTACATTTAACAGGAATATAAATCAATTACCTTTAAAATGGTCTACTGTATAACATTGTACGACTTTTTTAAAGCGATTATGGTTTTTCAACCTTTTATACTTTTAACGATATTTTATAATATAATATAAAAATAAAATAATATTATTGTACATTATATTATGTAATATTATATTATATATTATATAATACCTAATATAAAAAAATATTATTTTTTATATTTTTTTACGATTATCTTTTAAATTTCTCATTATAACTTTTTTTTCTTGTACATGAATATATTATATATTGCTCAATAAAGAGGGCTTACTTTCTGTTCTTTAAAATGATGTATCATCTAATGGAAACCGAGTGATTGTTTGATATTTTTTTACCTAACCTGTATTATTTAAAATTATTTCTTTTACAAAAACTACATAAACATTAGTCTTAGAAAACATCACTTTAGTTAAAATTATTTAAACGTTGACATTTAAAAAATTTTCAAAATCAAAGTCCATCTCTTCGTTAGCATATCTTCCTCTGACACCTCAGTTAAGAGTTCCCACAATTAGTACCCATGCACATGCACCCTTTGCAGAATATTGAACAACTAATTCCTATCTTCCTACAACCGCAGTTTTTTGTACATCCTTTGGTACATTTACATGCTATTTTTTCAAGCAAAGCTTGTGGTGCAGGAGCTTTGACACTAAATATTGGAATTAATCCATATTTTGAAGTTTGCCCGGCCGAGTCAATTGGATCCAAAGTATTATCTATAAAAATAAGATTTAATCATAACACTCAATCACATAAAAAAGTTATAATGAAGAATTTAAAAAATAATGAAAAAGTTATAATGATAGTGTGTTTTTTCCTCAAAGTTTGGAACACCCTGTGGAATATTCTAGCGTATATAAAATATTGAAATTAAAACTCAGCTAGAACCTTAGGTTATCTTAACATTTTGCTTTTTGATTCATTCGCTTATGTTGGATAATAAAAAAGTTAGGTACCTTAACAACTAGCAACGTTTTTCATCAATACAGGGTGTTTCTAAATAAGTGCGACAAACTTTAAGGGGTAATTCTCCATGAAAAATAATGACTGTTTGCTTTATAAACATATCTCCGCAAATGCTTCGTTTCCGAGATACTGGATGTTGAATTTTTTCGTACAAACTGACGATTTATTTATTGCTCTAAAACCGGTTGTGATATGCAAATCAAATTTAGTGGGTATTAAGAGGTAGTTATTGTGCATTTTTTGACGTACAACTAAGAATTTTACATTCACCATTGGCGTGCATACGGGTCATATTACCCGGTCATATTACCCGTATGCACGCCAATGGTGAATATAAAATTCTTAATTGTATGCTAAAAAATGCCCAGTAACTACCTCTTAAAACTTACCAAATTTCATTTGCATATCTCAACCGGTTTTAGAGCAATAAATAAATCGTCAGTTTGTAGGAAAAATTCAACATCCAGTATCTCGGAAACGAAGCATTTGCGGACATATGTTTATAGAGCAAACAGTCATTATTTTTCATGGAGAATTACCCCTTAAAGTTTGTCGCACTTATTTAGAAACACCCTGTATTGATGAAAAACGTTGCTAGATGTTAAAGTACCTAACTTTTTTATTATTCAACATAAGCGAATGAATCAAAAAGCAAAATATTAAGATAACCTAAGGTTCTAGTTGAGTTTTAATTTCAATATTTTATATACGCTAGAATATCCCACAGGGTGTTCCAAACTTTGAGGAAAAAACACACTATCATTGTTACACCCGGTATACAATGACACTTATCTGTTTAACAATAATATTATTACACCGATATTCCTGAAGAATAAAGCTATAAATAATTTAAAAAATCACTAAAATCGGACAACAGGTTTAGGAAATATCAGACATTAAAAATGTCCCGTTTTTAAGGTGGTGCGTTAATTTTGGCGCTTAGTGTATAATATATACCTAAATGTAGAAAAAAAGTTATAATGGGAAATTTAAAAAATAATCGTAAAAGATATAAAAACTCGTTAAAAGTATAAAGCCTTGAAAAAGATTACCTCTTAAAACGAAGTCGTACAACATTATACAATAGAACATTTTAAAGGTAATTGATTTCTATTCCTCTTAGATGTGCCATTGCATATGCCTAAAGTTACGTAGAAAAAAGTTACAGAACAATATTTGCGAAATAACAAGGAAAATTGCCCAAAATTGCTGTGAGTGGCGAACTTTGAAATATCATATTTCGAAAACTGTAAATCCTAATGACCTCTACCAAACATCATTTTAAAGAGAAAATATTTAAGTTTTTTTTCTCTGAAGCAATGTCTATACCTATATCCCCGTGGACAAAAGTTATGGGACAAAAAACAAAATTTCTTTCTTTTGGGTTTCTTTGTGCTTTTTCTTTTGAATATATTTTTGTAAAAAAAAGTATCTTTGACATTAAAAAGTTATATTTAGATAGGAAATTTAACAAGGAACAATTTTTATGTAGACGTGTTTGTACCAAAAGTGCATAGAACTCACCCTAATGTAACCTGTGCCCAGGGACTAATTCACCCATTTCTCAAAAACGCACCTCTTTAAATGGTAGCATTCCGCGGTTTTTTCATATATAGAGATTCATTGACCATATGAAATAATAAAACCCCGTTAACGTTGTAGTTCCTTTATATAGTACATAATCAATAGCCTATTATTCATTCTTATTTATTTATGTATTAATGATAGATTCTAGAAGTTTGACTAGCTTATAATAGTCTAAGATACAATATAAGGTCGATTTGCACCGATCTGTTTAATGGATAAAAATGATTGGATATGTAATTTAGCATGTTAACAATTACAAAAAACAAGGGTTGCCCGGTCTAATCTTGTTCTAGCTATAATTAATTAATAATTAAAAAATGACATTTTTTTTATAAATTTCAAAAATAAAATTTCGACCCGGGCAGATATTATTTCAGATTTTTTAGGTTATTCTAAACAAACCAGGTCTTTTGTAATTTTTCTTTAAAGTTGATCGTTTTCTAGTTATAAACAATTTAAAACTGAAAAAAGAACGAAAGATGACGATTTTCAAGGCTCAAAAAAATAAGTATAAAATACTATTTTTGAAATTACGAAGTACCTAAATTCAAGTTCAAACCTTATTCTATCAGTTTTTGATAAATCTTTTGGACTTATTTCATTTTGAAACATTGTTTTTTAGTTGTTAATGCCCGTCTCCCCATAAGAAATCTTCCTCATTAACAATTAAAAAATATGATTTAGAATAAAGCATGGCTAAAATTCTTATCGAGACCTGATAGAAAAAGGTTTGAACTTAAATTTATGTACTTGATGATTACAAAAATGATATTTTTTACTTATGTTTTTGAGTCTTGAAAATTGTCATCTTTCGTTCTTTTTTCAGTTTTAAATTGTTTATAACTCAAAAACGATCAACTTTAGACAAAAAACACAAAAGACCTTTTTGTTTAAAATGATCCAAAAAATCTAAAATAATATCTTCCTGGGTCGAAAATTTTATTTTAAAATTCATAAGAAATGTCATTTTTTAATTATTAAATAATTATAGTTAGAACAAGATTGGATCGGGCAACCCTTGTTTTTTGTAATTGTTAACATGCTAAATTACATATCCAATTATTTTTATCCATTAAACAGATCGGTGCAAATCGACCTTATATCGTATCCTCTACTATAATGATTCGTCTTAAAAAAACTGAAGTTAAAAGCGAATAAAGAATTTTTGTAGTTTGGTAAAAGTGCCATTTTCTTCAGAATTGAAAGATTAGCATCAGAGATACGAAAAAATGTTTTGATATACAATTGTAGGTTATTTAATTCCCAAGAACTTGGTTAAAAAATATTTTTCTACAGCAAAAATTGAGTGAATCTTAAATGAGTAGGTAGGTATATCGAAAAACATTGATTTTTTCTATACAAAATAATACTTTAGATAGCGAATAAATTGGAAAAATATTAATTTTATCAAAAAAAAATGTATAGAACATTTTTTGCTTAGAATGAACCTTTTTATCAACTTCTACGGTCAAAATATAATAAAAAATTTCCACCCCTAAGATGAGGTGGCAACCACCCCCATGGTAAAAGCGCCTTTCGGAATCATATAGGTTTTGATTCTTGGACTATCCACTACTTATTCTCAAAGGGCCTAGCCGGGTAAGATGATGAAAAGTGCCCCCAACTCGATTCGAATTCCATATAGGTCACCGTTAAGCATATATAGTGAAACTAACTTTCTGAAATTTTTAGCCCCCTAGGTGGTTATGTGACCCACCTAGAGCCTAATTAGGGTTTTTATATTTTTATTTTTTATCTCAGCCGCATCGAGAATTAGCGAAAAACTTTAAATAAAAAAGTTGTAAGCTTTAAAAAGTTCTGTCCGAAAAAAATTTTGGTTTTAATTTTTGGCGGGAAATTTAAATTTTAGAACGATTTCAAAGTTTTAAATAGGTATAAAAAAATAACTAAGACATTCATTTTTACGAAAAAAATATATAACGTGTATTTTTGCATACTGTTTCACCCTAAATTTTTTCAAATTTTTAAAATTGGTGAAACGCACCTTTAAAAATAAAAAACCGCATTTTTTTCGGTTTTTTTTTTCGTTTTTTGGTACAATTTTATACATATTTTTCAAAAAAGGTAACACAGTCACTGGAGTAGGTAAAAAACTAAAAAATAATTGGGGTTTGCTTAATAAAAATTTTTTGTAACGCCATCCATTTTCAAGATACAGGGCGTTGAAGAAAACAAAATGTTACACATTTTTTACGATTTTGCCGAAATTACTGGCAACATTGTAATAAAATTTGGCGAGTTTTAAGAGGTAGTTGTTGTGCATTTTTGGACATACAATTAAGAATTTTATATTTATCATTGGCGCGCATAGGGGTAATGGTCTGAACTTTTTAAAGAAAAAAGATAGTACGCCACTGACATATTTCAAATTAACAATCGTTTTTTAATTACTCGTTCAATTTGTGACAAAAAATCTATTTTCCTATTTTTTCATATGACGCGCCATTTTTATTCAAAAAATAAAACATCTTAACCGTTACAAAGTATTCGAACTTCTATGAAATAAAATACTACTATAGTAGTTTCTACATCTAAATACATAAACTCGTACATCCATTATAAAAACTAATTCGAATATTTTGGAAGCGTTAAGATATTTTATTTTTTGCAGCAAAACGGCGCCTCGTATAAAAAAATAGGAAAATAGATTTTTTATCACAAATTGAACGAGGAATTCAAAAACGGTTGTTAATTTGAAATATGTCAGTGGCGTACTATCTTTTTTCTTTAAAAAATTCAGACCATTGCCCCTATGCCCGCCAATGATAAATATAAAATTCTTAATTGTATGTCAAAAAATGCACAACTACCTCTTAAAACTCGCCCAAATTTTATTACACTATTGCCAGTAGTTTCGGCAAAATCGTAAAAAATGTGTAAAATTTCGTTTTCTTCAACGCCCTGTATCTTGAAAATGGATGGCGTTACAAAAAATTTTTATTAAGTAAACCCCAATTATTTTTCAGTTTTTTACCTACTCCAGTGACGGTGTTACCTTTTTTGAAAAATATGTATAAAATTGTATCAAAAAAAGAAAAAAAAAACCGAAAAAATCCGGTTTTTATTTTTAAAGTTGCGTTTCACCAATTTTAAAAATTTGAAAAAATTCAGGGTGAAACAATATGCAAAAATACACGTTATATATTTTTTTCGTAAAAACGAATATCTTAGTTATTTTTTTATACTCATTTAAAATTTTGAAATCGTTCTAAAATTTAAATTTCCCGCCAAAAATTAAAAACAAAATTTTTTTTCGGACAGAACTTTTTAAAGCTTACAACTTCTTTATTTAAAGTTTTTCGCTAGTTCTCGATGCGGCTGAGATAAAAAATAAAAACATAAAAACCCTAATTAGGCTCTAGGTGGGTCACATGACCACCTAGGGGGCTAAAAATTTCAGAAAGTTAGTTTCACTATATATGCTAAACGGTGACCTATATGGAATTCGAATCGAGTTGGGGCCACTTTTCATCATCTTACCCGGCTAGGCCCTTTTCAAGCAACTAGATCCATTCTGTAAAAATTGCGAGGTGAAAAGCTTCGGTTCCTGGCCTATTATATTGTTTTTATCAGGTAGCTGATGAATACTTCTCTACAATCACGACAGGTGATATATCTACTTCATCATCATCATCATGC
The DNA here is from genome assembly GCF_917563875.1 of Diabrotica virgifera virgifera. NCBI lineage: Eukaryota > Metazoa > Arthropoda > Insecta > Coleoptera > Chrysomelidae > Diabrotica > Diabrotica virgifera. Next base: position 64,153,554 of record NC_065450.1, on the reverse strand, counting down.
AGTGGCATTACAGCTCTATACAGCTCAGCGGATTTATGAGCCAAAGCCTTCTTCAGAATAATCCTCCATTCACTCCTGTCTCTGGCAACTCTTCTCCATGCTCTAATTAAAATAGATTTTAAATCATTCTCTAAGTTGTCATGGTACCTAATTCTCGGTCTTGCTCGTTGTCCTATTGGCCCTCTTCGGTCAAAAACTATTCTGACTATGGCATCTTCCTCTCGCCCGATTACATGCTCTATCCATCTAAAGCGTTCTACCTTAATGGATTTTACAACGTTAGCTTCTCCAAAACTACAACTCCAAGCTGTAACGCCTGCGCCACAAACCTTGTTCTTTTATCCCTCCATATATTCGTCTTAGGATTTTTCCCTCAAAACGTTTGAGAAGTTCTTGATCATTCTGTGTAAGTGACCAAGTTTCTGAACCATATGTTAGCACTGGTCTTATTAGTATTTTGTAGACAGTCATTTTAATTTTTATAGATATTTTTGACACCATCTGTTTTCTTAAGCCATAGTAACACTTATTGGTGAGCACTATTCTTCTTTTAATTTCTTCACTGATATTGTTGTCTTTAGTGAGCAGCGAGCCTAAGTATATGAAGGTGTCGACACCTTCCAGTTCTAGGGCGTCAATTATTATTCTTGTAGGTGTCGGGTTGATTGACCTAGTGCAACACATATATTTAGTCTTTTGAACATTTATATTTAGTCCCATTCTCTGTGCAGATGCTATTAACGGCCGAAATGCTTCTAGTCAGTCAAAGATTTTGTGAACCTACCTATGATGTCTATGTCATCTGCATAACCGATAATTTATACTGATTTGTTATAGATAGTACCATTCGTATTAATTTGGGACTCTCGAAGAATATTTGCATCCTCATCATCATCATCACGTAGCGCTACAACCCTGGGTGGGTCCTGGCTGACTGTACAACTTTCTTCCAATTTGTTCGGTCTTCCATCAACCTAGGGTCAAATGGAATGTTCATTTTTCGGAGATCTGCTTGGATGTTATCTCTCCATCGCATTCTGGGACGTCCGAGTGATCTTTTGCCTATAGGAATCTTCTCCGATACCAGTTTTACAAGTCTCTCGTTATGAAGTATATGCACGTGGCCTGCCCATCTTAGTCGCTGTGATTTAATTTCTTGGACAATATCGGTGTCATTGTAGAGTGTTTTTAATTCGATGTTGGTTCTGATCCTATACTGGTTTGTGTTAATGTCGTGGTGAGGTCCAAAAATTTTTCTAAGTATTTTTCGTTAAAAACGTCTGAGCTTTTCTTCGTTTGATTTGGTCATGGTCCACGTTTCGCATCCATATGTTAGTACAGGTGTGACGATGGATTTATAGATTTTGATCTTGGAATTTCTTGTAAGATTTTTTGATTTTATAAGCTTATCCAGTGCGAATAGACAGCGATTTGCTGATTGAATTCTGTCTTTTATTTCTTCAGTAGCATCGTTGTCACCTGTGATTACGGCCCCCAGATACTTAAAACGTTGTACTTTTTTTAAATTGAAGATGTTGACAGTCACATTTTGTCCTATCCTGTCTCTTCGTGTCGTTCTATTTATACACATATATTTCGTCTTCTCTTCAATAATCCCCAGCCCTACTTCGCTTGTTGCTCGTTACGGCATATTTGCATCGGCAATATTTATTCTAACCTGCAGTATATTCTGGTAGACATAATTAAGTCCTTCAATGCTGTTTTTAAATTTCTTGTGAAGTAAATAGTAGGTTAAATAAGATAAAGCTTAACAAGAAAAACGTATGGAGTAAACTTACCAGGCCATAACCAATCGCCAGCTGGAACTTTTGCTCTAACTTCAACTTTGCCATATTTAAATGAGAAGGAATTAAGAGATCTTATACGAGCACTCTTAATGGGATTTACTATATTTGTAGCACTTCCAGTTCGAGAACAACCATAGAATTGTGGATTTGTACACCTAAAATAAAATAAAAATTTTTACAAGAAACAATTAACATTTAAGGATAGACAGCTTTGGATTAACTTCGATTCAGGGCCAACACTATCGGCTGACCAAGGTTTCTGCTTTTCAGCGTCTTCAGAGCCGCCTCACAGTGTTCAAAATTGAAGGAAACGTGATCGTAAGTACAAAAAAAAAATAAATCTGAGAATGCCGAAATTAAGGGGTTTGTTTGTATTACTCATGATGCAACTTCTCAGCAAAAATTGATTTTTTATGTTTGTTAGGGCCAGATGTATTAATGATCAAAATTACAAAATTCAATATAATTTTATACATCAAATTTAAATCCTCAGAGGCTGCCTTTTACTTTAATTATTACTTCATTTATGTGGATAGCTAATATAAAAGTAATTATCTGAGATAAAAGTACAAACTTTAAAGATTAAAATAGCATAGTTAGCTTCACTGAAAGGTGATTTTGATTTTGATATAATCGCCTGTCTAAAAACCTATCCAATTTTTGATAACATTAATGTTTGACAGCGTATTACGTTTATTGTGCCAAAGTAAATCCTTCACTATATGAAAGACTATAATGTAAGGAATAAAAAAATATATAAGACAAACTGTGCAAAGGTGCGCAACTGAGTACATGCGCATAAGTTTGCATCGAGCGCCGAGCGCATTTGTCTGAATTAATAATTGCACTCGTACGTATTCTTTACAAGTATGTCAAACACATGTTATTTGTTAGCCAAGCCGCACACCAAAGAAACATGAAACGAAAAACATGAAACATGAAACAAAAAACATGTTTCATGAAAAGAAAACACTGCTAAACAAATCTCAAAGTCCGCCTACCAATGAAACGAGTGTGATTTATGCTCATGACACATTTTTATTTTCGGAGAGTTTCATAAATGGCCGGACATATATTTGTTTAGCAGTGGTTTATTTCCATGAAACGTAATTTACGTTTCATGTTTCTTTGATGTGCGGCCTGCCTTAGGGTTACGAAAAGAGATTTTAGTTTTGATGAAGTAGTGTTATTCCTCAATAGAGGATATACTCTCTATATAAATAACATACTCCTCACTCAAACGATAAAATTATTAGTTTTCGAGATATTTGAACTTAAACAGGTAACGGCACATATTTTGATTAATGTATTGTGCTGCTTAATTTTTAATTTCAAATAGGTATCTTGAAAATGAATGATTTTCTCAATATGAATGAAAAATATACTCTTCAGTCTTAACGATAAAATCATGGATTTTAGAGATATTTAAAGTTTAAAATTAAGCGGCACAATACATTAATCAAATATATGTGCCGGTACATGTTTAACTTCAAATATCTCGAAAACTAATGGGTTTATCGTTGCGAATGAAATGTATGTTATTTACATAGAGAGTATTGGAGAATCGAAAAATTGCGCTAAAATGGCATTTCCGCCAGTTGCGTAGAATTTGGGAAGGGTCAACCATTCACTGTCCCCTGCCGTACGCCTCTGGTAATAGCCAGAAATGTTTGTTTAACATCATTTTATAGGGTGTACAGTACCTACACTTTTTGCCAAGTATGAAAAGGATACGTCGAAAAGTTTTAAACCACTGAGCAAAAATAGTTTTTAAATTTTTATATAAAACACCCGGTAACTCTATAAGGAGCCACATTTTATTTAAGTGATTTGGGTGAAATCCTAATATTTTGAGGTCTAGAATCTATAACTCAAATATTAGACATTCTTAATGAAATAACCTGTATAACGATATTTTTAAAGTAAAATACCCCCTAATGAAGGGATGAAAATTAAAAAAACGACCCCTATTATATATATACTCGTTATACGGTATAATACCTCAAATATTCTAAGTTTTCAGCGAGATAACTTTTACAGTTTAAACAAATTTAGTTTCGATCACGTTTTGACCAATTTTGAACACTGTGCGCCTGTGGTGTATCCCTAGGCGAACTGAATCCAAGCTGTCGCAGTATGCATATAAATAAAAGAGACACCGCTTGGTAGTATTTTTAAGTTAAGATAACTAAGCTAAAGATAAAATTTAAAAAATATTATTGTCATGGTACCGTAATCTCAAGCGTCCTGCAGCATGAATATGAATAGCTGCAGTGTCGGAGAATGTTCGGAAACGACAACGGAAATGGGTGGGAGTAGAATTGGTCAAGCGACGGAGAGGTCCAGCCTGCTTTATTCACAAGATATAGTCTATTCTGCTGTGACACAGTCGTCCTGCTGCAGGAGAATCGGAAGGCTTGTATGATAGGTATGTCCAAGCTTTAAGTCGGGGTAGCGTAAGTCGAGGTATTACTGTTCATCAATAAAACAATAAAAATACTTACTCATCAGCAGGCGAACCGCCATTGACATCAATTGTTCCAGAATAGAGAAATTCGTTACCATAATCGTCAGCTACCAAGGTTGGTCGGATATGCAAAACACCATTTTCAACGTAACTATTACTTCGGTTATTTGTGTACCATTGAAATTCCCAATTCTAAAAAATAACTTTGATAAATATACCTACAATAATGTACATCTAAGATATTTTTAAATCAATATACAGGGTGTCCCAGACTAATTTATCCAGGCTGTATCTCTTAAACAAATAGAGATTTTCGAATGGGACAAAAACTAATCTATTCCATTTGTAACACACTTTAATATGACGTAGAGAAAGTCATCCCTTAAATATGCATCGCTTAGTTACAATCCCTAACTTTAATTTTTTTAATCGGGTCAGACATGCTCGCTAAGAGCGGTTCCAGACTCGTCGGCTGGAGAAAGAGGGGGTGGGTTTAGTCGGTAGGCGGCCCGTTAAGATGAAGTAGGACGGACTGAATCCGACACACCTGGGACACCTTCCCAGACGGTCTTGCGAAGCTTCCCACCTCCCAAAAAAAGGTAACCAGTGGCGCCCAATATTTTATTTTATTTTTTTTGACATTGTTATTTCGATTTTTTCATTTTTTTTCTAAGCTAATAAGAGTATACCATAACATCCCTTAAGAATCCACATCCCTTAGATCTCTGAGACTGGAGCGACCGTGGCCATGTTCTTCATTGTGTAACATCCCTTTATATGACATATCAACATCTTGTCAAAGTTCTATTCCCTTTTCATGTTATACAAATGACGCCCTTTCGTGGGACTGTTATGAACACACAAAACATGGAAAGGCTCATTATACAAGGAAAGGTGGAAGGCCGAAGATCACGAGGAAGATCCCCAACAAGATGGATTAAATTACAGGAATATGCAAAACACCTGTGCGTGAGTTAAAAGAAATGACCAGAGGCAGAGATCTTTGGAGACAGACAATAAACGATATCACGTCGACCACTACACTCCCTCCGGGGCGTCAGGATTGAACAGAGATGTATTTGTTAAAGGTTCTGCCAGTTTGACCAATGTACGTTTTTGGACAGTCACCACAAGTCAGTTTGTATTCATCACCCTGTAATTGCTTTTTCTTTTGGACTTTATTGTTCTTAGGTACTTATTTATTGTACCTAATGTATTCGCTTGAGTTGTTGTTTGTTCTGAAAGTTGGTTTTACTCTGTCTTTATTATTTGTTTGGCCATTTTTGTTGATATCTTGCCTGTATAGTGTATATGTAATATAGGAGAAGGTACGGGGTTTTCTCTGTGGTGGTGAGAACACTAATTTCAGGGCTGTCTTATTCAATTTTTTGTATAAAATTTTGTTTATTATTTTGTTCGTTGTAGTAATTTGATTTTATTTTTATTTCTAAAATGCAAAATAAATCTAAACGTCAAATAAGCTTATTTTAAAGTAAAATTGGGGCTTAATCCCAATAAATAATCGGAAATTGAACCATTTGTACGTTTAATACAATTACCATATTTGGAAAATTATATAAAGATTGTTATTGTGGTAAATGATGTAATTTGTTGAAGGAAATTGGGTAACTGTTGAGCTTTTAACTTAATTTTTAGATTAACAATCGGAAATTAGGTACAAATTCTAGGATTTTCTTGTTATTGGCTAACCACGAAACCTTGAAATAAATTCCCAAATCGGAAATAACATAAAAGTTATGTATTTGAAGAAATTGATATAATTATATTAGCCATAATAAATGCGTTTTTTGAATTACTACTTCAGGAGATTGAGGTAGGTTGGAAATATGTGCTTCATTTTGTAAATTAGCCAAGGGAGCCAAACCTTGTCTAGAGATGTTTAACTCCACTGCAGCAATGTTTATCTTTTAGTGCTTTATTATTGGTTTCGATGTACTTGAGACAACTGTTAGTTCTTTTCCTGGCTTGCTAAGTAGTATTAGTTGGGCAATTGAGACTGTTGGCCAGTATCCAAGGCGCAGAATAGCGTTGAATTTGTAAGTCAATAGGACTGTGCTGTATCTTGGCTGTTCCTTTAAGATTTTTGCTGATATCAAGTCAGTTTCAGGCGATATTTTTGGGATTCAAGAATTATTGAAGTCTTATTTGAACTAAAATTTAGTTTTCCTTAATTTCTTTTTGCTCATGCTTCACTGCCTCTTTTTCTTATTGCTGTTTTTAAAAGTGTGCAAATACTAGCCTTTTATACACGTTGTAGACATAATCGCAAGATCAAGAAGGAAAATGATAGAGACATTTAATCAAATAGAACGATGCGCAAAATCATCATCATCATTGACTCTACAACTTATGGTGGGTTCTGGCCTATTCCAGGATCTGCTTCCATTCCTTTCTATCCTTCGCCTTGGTTTTCAAATTTCGTACCCTTAAGTCAAGTCAGGTCAAGTCGAACAAGCAATACGAAACGCAAAAAACGGAAAAACTGTAGGTACAGACGAAATACCTGCGGAATTACTGAAATGTCTAGACGATGAAACTCTACCGTTACTACTGGATCTGTTTAATGAAGTATATATATCCGGAAAAATCCCCCAGGAATGGTTGGTCTCCACCTTTGTAACAATACCAAAAACCATATATGCCAAAGATTGTTCGGACTATAGGACAATATCACTAATAAGCCATACCCTCAAAATATTTCTAAAGGTGATTCATGGAAGATTATACAGAAAGCTAGAATATGATATGGATGATACACAATTTGGGTTCCGCAAAGGACTTGGAACAAGAGAGGCATTGTTTGCGTTTAATGTCCTCTCTCAAAGATGCTTAGATATTAACCTGAATATTTATTCCTGTTTCATCGACTTCGAGAAAGCGTTCGACAGGGTCCGACATGGAAAACTAATAGAATTATTGAAAAACAGAGATATAGACAGACGAGATTTACGAATTATCTTCAATCTGTATTGGAATCAAAAGGCCAATATAAAGATAAAAGAACAAGAATCCGAGAATATTGATTTAAAGAAAGGAGTAAGACAGGGTTGTGTTCTGTCGCCGCTACTGTTTAACCTGTGCAGTGAAGCCATATTTCAGGAAGCGATAGCGGAGCTAAGTGATGGAATCTCTATAAACGGAAGAATAGTAAATAACATAAGATTCGTTGATTACACCGTTATAATGGCAGACACCCTGGAATCGCTACAAGAATTGCTAAATAGAATTAACGATTATTGCATTCGATACGGACTAAAAATAAACAAGAAAAAAACTAAATTTATGATTGTCTCAAAAACAGAACATGGAAATGAGAGGTTAATGATAGAGCAAACCCAAATAGAAAAAGTTAAGACATATAAATATCTAGGAACCTGGGTTGATACCAAAAAAATGACCAAAGCAAAGAAATTAAAGTCCGAATTGAAACTGCAAGACAAGCATTTATAAAAATGAAGACACTGCTTACAAACAAAGACCTTCAGTTGCCTCTCAGATTGAGGGCTCTAAGATGCTACATATTTTCTATATTTCTATACGAAATGGAAGCTTGGACATTGAAGAGACAACACATAAGAAGACTAGAAGCGTTCGAAATGTGGTGTTACAGAAGAATATTGAAAATTCAGTGGGTTCAAAGGATTACCAATGTTGAAGTGCTACGACGTTTAAATATGGAGTTAGAAATTATGAAAAGTATGAAAACTAGAAAACTGGAATATTTGGGTTACATTACCAGAGGAGAAAAATATGAGTTGCTGAGAATTATTATGCAAGGAAGGATTCAAGGAAGAAGAAGCATAGGAAGAAGACGCATCTCCTGGCTGAGGAACCTTAGAGAATGGTTTAACTGTAGTTCATTACAACTATTCAGAGCAGCAGCCAACAAAGTGACCATAGCCATTATGATATCCAACCTCCGATAGGAGAGGGAACTTTAAGAAGAAGACTCTTCAGTCGTAAGTCATCTTTCACCTGGTCCTTAAATCATGCTCTGGGCCTGCAGAGCTTCTCCTTACTACATCCGTCTTTGGTTATAAAACGATGCACAAAATAGTGAATCGATAGACCAAAACAAAATATATGTGTGCAAGTTAAAACGCAGAAATAAGACAGCTACGAAATCTAGCAATATGAGAATACAACATTATTTAGTGTTAAATATTCTTACATACTTAGGATCTTTAGTTATGTCTTAAAACAACTCAAGGCGAATCGTAGATGACAATAAATGTTTCCAAATTGGACAACTAAGATTAGATAATATAAGAAAAACAAAACAAACACAACAAGCATACAACAACTACAAACGAATCAGAAACGAAACGAATACTTTAGTGAGGCAAATAAAAAGGAAGCACTGGCAGAGTTTCTCAAAACAGATGGAACACGACTTCTACGGAACACAAAAAGAAGTATGGAGAATGATTCAGGGCGCAAAGAAAGGAGATGGACGAATTAATAAAAGCAAAACACATTCAGAAGGAAACATGGGCAGACTACTTCCCATCTCTATTTGCTAAAGGCGACGATAATGAACCACCAACACCTGAAGTTACAACAAACGAAGAAATAAACATCGAGGAGGGAGAGGTAAAAGAAGCATTAAGAAAATTAAAAAATAGAAACTTTCCAGGAGAGGACAGAATATCAAATGAACCCCTAAAGTACGGAGGACAAGATCTCACTAAACAACTATTAAAACTAATACAAAAAATAATAGAACAAAACAGAATACCACAAGAATGGACATCAAGCATCCTAATACCTCTCTTCAAAAAAGGAGACAAATCGGACCCGGAGAATTATAGAGGAATTAACTTATTAAACACAACATTAAAATTAACAACCAAAGTGATAACAAACAAATTGAATGAAATTATAACATTAGCAGAAGAACAACAAGGTTTTAGGTCGGGAAGGTCATGCACTGACACTATATTTATAATGAGGTAAGTTCAAGAGAAATCGTTGGAATACAACAAACCGGCATATTTATGTTTCGTTGACCTTAAGAAAGCATTTGACAGGGTCACATTAAAGGATGTTATCCATTTATTATACTGGAGAGAGGTACCTCTAGGAATAATTAAAACGATCGAAAACATCTACCAGAAAAACACAATAAAAGTAAAATTGGACGATGAATTAACTGACCCAATTGAAGCCGGCAATGGGATAAGACAGGGGGATTCTTTGAGTCCTTTATTGTTCAACCTGATCAAGGACGAAAAAAAAGTAAGAACTAAAAAAGGATACCAAATGGGAGAAAAACAACTTAAAAAAAAGAATGTGTGTGTACTTTGTACGCACGTAAGAAGTTATACTTCTATTATTATGATTTCAACGAAATTAATATACTTAACAGGTTATTTGTATTTTATTTAAATATTAAACTAACTTTCTTCACCTACCACTTTTAAATTTTTTTTATTAAAACGATACCAAAAATATAAAAAAAAAGAATATGAATCGTCCGGGATTTGAACCCGGGACCTCTTGATCTCCGACCACACGCTCTACCACTGAGCTATATACCTTTTGCTTTGACAGGTTACAAGATTTCTCATACATACTGACAAATTTAAGTGAAGTATACAAAAATACTTTAAATATACTTACTATTATTATAAACTATCTTATTCCCGAGGAAGATAAATCCAAAGACACAAAAATTATAATCCAGACCTCTGGATCTCTGGCCGAATGCTGTACCAAATACGCTACGAGAACTGTGTCTGTATCGGTTCGAACGTACCTAATGACAATTCACGGTAACAAACAGACAAGGTGATGTATAATAAATATACAATAAAATGTTTTAATAATACTCATCTTACTCCTGAGGAAGACAAATCCAAAGACACAAAAATTATAATAAATATATTTACTAAAAACACTAATATATCCTTTTCACACCTTTTCTTGCACTGATATATTTAACCACAACTAGAAAGATTTAGCAACTAAACGCCATACTGTCTGTGTGCGCATGCGCGCAGTATTATGAAATTTTACTCTCAATCGCGCCTAAAGAAGTATAACTTCAATAATCTGCTATGCGGACGATGCAATACTAATCTCTCAAAGTGAAGATGATTTACAACGTATGCTGCACCAATTCAACATAATCGCCAGAAAATTTAACATGTTAATTTCCTCCCAAAAGACAAAATGCATAGACTAGACATCACACTATCCAGCTACGGAAGGCTCGAAACAGAAGTGGAAGATCAAGTGAATAGAGCAAACAGAGCCGCAGGTTGCCTGAATGACACAAAATGGAGAAATAAAAATATCGGAAAAGAAATGAAAGGCACAATTTACAAAACAGTCATCAGACCAATAATGACATAAGCGGCAGAAACACGACCCGACACAGAGAGGACAAAAAGATTGCTCGAAACAGTGGAGATGAAAACCCTTCGAAAAATCGATGGTAAGACTCTATGGGACATAACTAGAAGTACAGATATACGACGGAGATGCAGGGTGTATAACATTAATAACTGGGTAAGAAACAGAAGAATAGAATGGAATAACCACATAAGCCGACTGACAACAAATAGGATAGTCAGGACAGCGAGAGACGGTTCTCCAATAGGAAGACGATCAGTGGGAAAACCACGAAAACGATGGAACGACAACTTACTAGAGGCACATTGAAAAACCAGACAGTCATGTGTATACAAAAAGAAGAAGAAGAAGAAGAAGAAGAAGAAGAAAAAGAAGAAGAAAAACAAAAGTAAAAGATACAAAATTAATAAGACCGGTACTCACATATACTTCAGGAACCTGGACACAACCTATAAGTGAAGGAAGATTATGGATAAACTCTAAAAGAAAAATCTTCCGACATATAATAGAAATTCACAAAAGAATATGGAATTTGGCAAAGAAAGAAAACTTTGAACTATTCAAAATATACCAGGATCCGGATATCATAACTTTGGCTGCGTTGGATGGGACCTGTGGAAAGAATAGAAGAAGGCGAAATACCAAATACAACAAACAAGTGCCAATAGAAACAAAAACAACAGGATGATCGAAGCTGAGATACACATAATAAATAAAAAATTATATAACCCAAAAAATAAAAAAAATTGGAGAACAGATCAGGAAACAAATCAAAATAGAGAAGAATCCTGGAACAGGAAAAGAGTAGAGCCAATGATAATGATGATGAATTAAACCATCTTTTTAAATAAAAACCGTATAAATTTGGCCACACACTGTATCCAAACCATATAACGTATTAAAGTAAATATTGTTATCTAAATGAATATATTAAAGAACGGATAATAAGTTTTCCAAACACTGTTCTTTAGTCATCGTACGAAAATATAATAAGTATGTCAGGTACTTACTCCATTTCCACTAAGAGATACCTCGTGTTGCCATTTTTTCAAATCCAGATTGTTAAACTCGTCTTTAAAAATCAGATCACCTTTACAGGGCAGAAGGGGCGCGTGAGTACCACTTACGGTAGTGACCGATTTTTCACAACCACGTAGGTTGTGAAAAATCAGTGCCATGAACTTCATTAAGTTCATACTTCCGCGTTTAACGAAATTAATCGTGTACTGAAATGCATATTTAATCTTTTGGTGTATTTTATACTTATCTATAAATTACGTACTGTTATCAACTACCTTTGGGGTAAACCAATTTTTGTATCTGAAAACTCTGTGGTGGTTTTTCTTAGTCACCAAGGTTATGGTTAAAAGATAGTAGTATAAATGCGGTTCAATGTTCTTTCCTGCAGGAAATATCTATACATAATACTGTAGTATTTTATTGTGATGATGACTTCGTTTTCTTCTTTCTGTGCCTCATGCTTTAAGGATATTGGCGATCCTTACGGACTATTTTGTTCTGTCTACGGCAGTTCTGAAGAGTTGTGTTGTTCTGTCCTGAAGTAACAGGTTTTTCTGCATTACATTAAAAATGATCGTTATCAGGACCAGCAGTTATCATCAGCAGTCAACGGAATCTGCAGAGGAATCTGTCGGAAAAGCCAAAAGGCAAAGAAATGCGGAATGGTATGATGATGAATGCAGAACTCCAGTAGAGGAAAAAATGCAAGCTAGGATTAACCAGCTTCAAAGAAACACAAGAAATAGCAGAGAAATTTGTAACGAAAAGAGAATACAAGCGACTAGAATATGCAGAAGAAAAAAAGAGAGGCTTTGAAAAAACAAGTACAAGAAATTCTAGAACATAACAACAGACACGAAAGCAGAAAACTCTATAAAAGAATAAAAGAAAGCACACAGTCATTTAGACCAAAATTGACAATATGTAAAAACAAGGACGGAGAACTACTAACAGAGAAACAAAAAATGGATACTTCGAGGATGGAAAAAAATGAGATAGAAAGAATGAAAGAAAAAAAATGAGATGGAAAGAATACTTCGAGGAAAACCTAAATGCAGATATTGGAAATGATCAAAACGAGATAATATATTATACGACGGAGTAGCATATTGAAATTTCGCGTTATGAAGAAGTAGTTCAAATAATAAAGAAACTAAAAAACAGTAAAGCGCCAGGAACGAACTGAGTTTCGGCAAAATTATTGAAATATGGCGGATCCGAACTCTGGGGAAGAATCCATTACCTGGTACAGTTGGTATGGACCAAGGAGCAAATGCCGGAGGAATGGGCAGTTGGTCTTATACAGTAAATATATAAAAAAAGAGATAAGAGGGAATGTTAGAAGTACAGACCAATTACATTATTCTAAATGTAATATACAAAATCCTTTCTGGCATTATCTACAATAGATTGTCAGAATACTCCGAAAATATAATTGGTGATTATGAAAATGGATTCAGACCAAATAGAGCCACTACAGACAACATATTCATACTAAGAACAATACAAGAGAAAACTTGTGAATACGACATAGAACTAGATAATAATATGTATATAGACTTTTAACAAGCTTTTGATAGTGTGAAAAGAGACAAAATGCTGGAAGACCTCCGTAATCTAGATATAGCAAAGAAATATGTCAGCCTCATAAAAATGACGTTGCAGGGTTCAAAAGCCACAGTTAGAGTAGATGGAGAACTGTCTCCCCTGTTTTACATCAACATGGGGGTGAGACAGGGAGACGCACTTTCAACCATGCTGTTCAACCTAGTTCTTGAGGCAGTCATCAGAAAAACCAATGTAACCAGCTAAATAAATACCAAAACAGTACAAATTACTGCATATGCAGACGATGTCGTCATTATTAGTAGAAGCAAGACACGATTAATGGAAACGTTCAAGGAAATTGATCCTGAAGCACAAAAAAGAACGAAACAAAAACTAAGTACATGACCATGATAAGAACACCTGATAATGAAAATAATATAGCAATAGACAACTATACTATTAAACATGTGGATGCCTTCGCATATCTGGGCACAGACATCAATCGGAAGAGTTCCGTAAGTAGCGAAATTAATGCACGTATTTCCAGTGGAAATTGTACATACTATGCTAATAAATAATAAAAGATTGATGACATCGAAATTATTAGACGAAAGAACCAAAATGACTATCTACAGAACCTTGATTAGACCCGTAGTAATCTATGGTTGTGGAACCTGGGTAATGGCGAAAAAAGATGAAGCCCAACTCAGGACACTCGAGAGACAGATACTGAGAAAAGTATATGGTCCCAATATGGCCCAGTACAAGAGGAAGACGACACATGGAGAATCAGGAGAAACGACGAGGTCAATGAACTGAATGAAGGGTATGTATTGTAAGATTTGTTAAAAGTCAAAGTCGGTCATGGCCGGGACATGTTCAGCGAGAAGAAGATACGAAAACGATAAAGAAAATATATTACAGTGGAAGCCGGTAGGAAGGCGAAAAAAAGGAAGGCCCAGGACGAGATGGTTGGATGACGTGGAAGACGACCTGAAAACCATGAATATAAGACAATGGAGGAGAAGGATACAAGAGAGATCTGAATGGAAGGACATAGCCAGACAGGCAAAGATCTATCCAGGGTTATGTTACCAATAGAAGAAGAAAAAGAAGAAGAATCGCGTACTGAAATACGTGTTCAATTTTTTGGTGTATTTTATACTTATCTTTAAATTAATAACATATTTTTGTAAATTACCATTGGGGTAAACCATTTCGGATTTATTACGATATCTGAAAACTCTGTGGTGATTATTCTTAGTCACCAAAGTTATGGTTAAAAGATAGTACAAATGTGGTTCAATGTTCTTTCCTGCAGGAAACATCTATACTAGGCTGTTCAATAAGTTTTGCAGTTCAATAAAAAAAACACAATTTTATGGTTCGACATACACTTCATTATTCGAACATCAATACACTTGTTCCAACAAGATTTTATTTATAAATTCCATCCCTGAACTGAAAATCTGGAAGAGCTGCAAAATACGCTTCCACGGCTGTTATGACCTAATAACTTGCTGAAAAACGCTTTCCACACATGATTTTTTTAGGTATTGAAACATATAGAAGTCGCTAGGGGCCAAATCTGATGGATAAGGTGGATGCTCCAACAATTCGAATTTTAATTGATGGATTTTAGCCATTGTTAAAATGCTCGTATGATACGGTGCATTGTCCTGATGAAAAAGGATTTTTTCTTCTGCAAGCCGGGTCTTTTATCACGAATTTTTTCCTTCAGCTGGTCTAAAAGGTTACAATAATATTCAGAATTTATTGTTTTACCAGTTTGCAAGTAATCCACGAACAAAATTCCTCTCGCATCCCAAAAAACTGACGCTAACACCTTCTCGTACGAACCTTTCTGAACGCGAACTCGTTTCGGAGCCGAAAAGCCAGGTTCACACCCCTATTTAGCCTCTTGCTTTGATTTAGGATCATGGTGATAGATCATAGTAATAAATCGACGCACAAAATCTAGTTTATCCTGTCGAAAACGCTCTAAATGTTGCCGAGAAAGTCGCATTCGAATGTGTTTGTGTTCAGTTATTAGCGAATATGGCACCCATTGTGAGCACAGCTTTCTGAACCCCAATTCTTTAGTCAAATTATTGCTTTTACTGTCCAATGGGATGCCTACGGCTTCCACTAAATTTCCTTCAGTCACTCGACGATTTTACAATACCCTAACTATTCTAAATGAGAAATAAGCCACAATTTAACTAAAAACATGATTTTGTTAACGTTTCGATGGCCAGATCGGACGTCGTTGTCAAAATACGTAATTTGACAACGACGTCCGATCTGAACATCGAAACGTTAACAAAATCATTTTTTTTTAGTTCAATTCAGAACAACATTACAATACCTTAGGGCCAAACCAGACGGGCTACTCTGCAGCGCTACTCTGTGCATCCACAGAGTGGCTGAAACAGGCGATTTTCTAGCGCCGGCGACTACGCTGCTAAGTGGATCGTTTGGAAGGGTGCGGCGGTTAATGTAATGGGTGAGAAAAAAAAGTAAGTTTGTTCAAATGATTAAAAACTTGCCGGCTAATATTAAAAAAAAGTGTGTTCGTCAAAATCAAAGTTTGTAATGTCCATAGTTTTAAATATTTTATAAAATGTTAACGCTTTTGAAAAAATACCAATAAACTCCATAAATGGAATTAAGAAGATCTAGATCAAAACAGCTATATCACAGAAAGAAGCACATAAAAAATCAACCAGTACATCTGGTATCCTACAGGCGTAAAATAGTTTGATACAACCTGACAACTGAATTAAAGAGGCCCTTAAGGAGATGATGACATTGAATATATGTAAACATGTTTGCATCTCCCTTTTAACTGATATCTTATCGTTTTGTTTTCAACATCAAATAATAAAACCATTCTTGGCCTAAGATGGTACCCCACTATTTAACATAAATAAACAAACAAGATTGTGAGTAGGTATTTGTTTTGGTTAGTTCAAATGCATCCAATGTATAATAAAATTTAAATATAAATAGAGAAAACATTGCCTACGTGATTTATTCTTTTCGATAGGGCTACCTTCTTTAAAATCAGAAACAAATAATTCAAATATAACGTCCCACGCTTTTCCTTTTAATGCCCTATAAATATGCCCTCGGGTTCTTGTCTAACAAATCTTGTCTAAATCAAATTTCTAACTTCTAAGAAAGGCAGTGAATAGAAAGTTAATCATAAAATCATTTGCCTGTTGCTTTTATTCTCTTTCTCTTTGTTGACATTGACATACAAATTTGTTGCATTTGCATTTTTTTTGACATTGATTTCGAAGTAAGAAAGGGACAACAAAAGGTTTCCTTCTCTAACCTTAATGTATGCAACCCGTCATTACATTACGAATCCGAAATTTGTTCGCGGAGCGAAAAATCCTGAGCATGTCCAGGATAAGTTTACGTTGACGCCTGCGCATTGGAAACTAATCCCGAACTTACTCTGAAAACGTTCGATTTGTACTGCGCGAACACTGCTAGTATTCCACAACAATAATTAAAAGCGATAATCCCCTAAAAGTACCTGCCTAATACTACCTTTCACGACCGATAGCGTGAAGAGCGACAACGTTGTCAAGAAGATTCTCATTTATTGTTGTTTGTTTGGGTTTATATGACTGCGGACACTAAATCCATTCGCCAAATTCTCATTTAGTTTGGCGGGAAATTTAACAGTTACAAAATGCACATTTAAATTGGTAGTGTCTAATTATTGTAAGTTCTATAATTACCGATGCGCGATGTAGCTCCGTTATTCTGAAAAAGTTTACCATCGTTTTATCATCATCTAATATTATATAGGTTTAATTAAAATAATTTTAGTGGTTCAGTGTTTTAATCCAATGATGAAAAAAATGTGACTACATTTATTTGAAGCTTCTTGTATTCTACTAATAATATTGCTTTGATTAAAACAAGAAGCTATACAGTCGGAAAAATGAAAGAATACCCATGAACTAACATATAAAACACGCTGTATTTTCCTGTCACCGTGTCACACAAAAAATTGGCCAGCGCAAGTACATGTAATAATTATTGTTACATGTACTTGCACTGGATAATTTTCTTTGTGACACGGTGACAGGAAAATACAGCGTGTTTTATATGTTCGTTCATGGGTATTCTTTCATTTTTCCGACTGTATATAATTACTCATAATAATAGTCGCGTTTTGTGTAAAATCTCCATGGACCACAAATGGATGTCCAGGGCCCCCGTAAGAGGTACTGGCGCCTGTGTGCAAAAGAGGATATTGGCGCCCTTTGAGGCATTTTGGATCATGTTTTTTATTTATTTTTTGAAGGTAGGTAGGTGCTTGAAATAAACCAGAAAACTGAACTTTAGAATGTGAGTTTCACCTCTTCTGGGTGGTGAAAAAACATACGTTCAAAAAATACTCTGTCAATACTTTTCCAGTTATTTGCGAGTAAATTTTTGTTCATATTTTAACAAAAAAAAAACAAGTTTTTAGAAGGATTTTCGCAAATTACTCTAAAAGTAAGTATTATATAAAAAAATATAGCTTATAAAAAAGTGAAAAAAAAATGGTGTAAGTATGTATGAAGTCTGCAAACCCAGTAGAAGCAGAGTTGTAGCTGATGAAAAGGAGGTTCTTATTCGTCAAATTACAAATCATATATTTCAACGTAAAATAACCAAAAAATCAAGCACTTATCAGGGAAAACTCGTTACAACTTTTTTAAGGTGTTTAAAAGAAGCTATATTTTTTAACATCAAAAGTAAGCAGGTAAGTTAAAAATTAATGTTGGTCCCTTTTTTTGGTAAAAAAATCATGAAAACCACCCCCTAATTAGCATCCCTAATGAAATTAATCGTTACCGCTTCACCACAAGTTTCATCGGTGCAAAGTGCTTATTTTTGAAAAGGCTGTAGTTAAAAGGGCGAAAGGGCTGAACGAGTCACTAATCATGAGTGTATGCAAAATTTAAACAGCCATATCTTCCAATTTTTGTCTTACAGGAAAACAAAACGTCCAAAATATTCAGAAAAGCAAAATCTACATTTTTTTACTGCTAGAGATTTTTGGTATCACTAATTAATTTTAAAGTTATTTGGAAAAAGAAATTTTTTCAAGATTGAAAAAAATTACTTTAAAACCAAATTTTTTACCAAATTTTTTCAAAACTGAGCCCTTTAAACCGATGAAACTTACAAATCATATAAATAAAGCTTTTCTCAACATTTTAAATAAGTTGTAATGAGTTTTCCCCGAAAAGTGCCTAATTTTTTGGTTATTTCACGTTGAAATGTTCGATTTGGAATTTGACGAATAAGAACCTACTTTTCATTAGCTACAACTCTGCTTTCTACTGGGTTTTGCAGACTTCATATTATTATATTATTTTCTTTTTCACTTTCTTGTAAGCTATATTTTTGCTAAGAGTATTTTTTCGATAAAATAATTAGTTTTTAATTGCGAAAAATCGTCCAAAAACGTTTTTTTGTTGAAAAATGAACATACTCACTCGCAAATAACTCGAAAAGAATTGACTTAGTGAAAATCAGAGCTGTAAAAGATACTTTTTAAAAGTATCTAGATACTTTTAAGATACTTGAGGCAAAAAGTATCTTAAAATACTAAGTATCTAAGATACTTTTTTGTGAAAGTATCTAAAGATACAAAATACCGGAAAAGTATTTAGAGTAAAAATATCTTAGATACTTTCAAGTAGCTAAGATACTTTTGAGTATCTAAGATACTTTAAAGTATCTAAGATACTTTTAAGTATGTAAGATACTTTTATGTATCAAAGATACTTAGATGCTTTTCTAGTATCTAAGATACTTAGATACTTTTGTAGTAACTTAAGATACTTTTAGGGTATAATATAAAGGTACTCGGTACTCTACTACTCTACAGTAGATTGTCGATACTTTTGTTTTAAAAACATCATTTTAACCCTTTAAATTATTATACAATTTTAGTTTAAGCCAGCAGGTACTTTGGGCTTTGGGGTAGATAAGAAATAAAAGATGTTAAGTTATTACAAACTAATAACTATGTATTGAAAACAAAAATCAAACATTAAATTTTCAAAACAATATAAAATAAACATAAATTCGTGTGTTAAAAACAGCATAAGATGCATTATGCATTAAAAACAGAACATTCAACATAATTAAATTTTTAAACACAATAGGATAGGATATAAAAAATAGTAACATTTTCGTAGCTAATAACTAGTTAGTATAACCACTAGCTTTTAGTAAAACTAAATTTTCAAAAGTATGATCAGACGAGGCATGCCGTCGGGGTGAATTAATAAAAGTTGCAAAAGAAAACATTCTTTCAACAGCTGCAGAAGAAGGTAATGGCGTATTGAACTTTTTAAATAATTGTTCTATAATATTATATTTTTTTAACATTTGTATGTTGGTTTCAGAATCGGCCAAATATTGTAATAGTTGCAGCTCAGCTTGTCGTTTATAATCTAAATCAGTATAGCCAGTGTTTTCGTTTTGCGTTTGAAGATCGGAGTTAATATCAAATTCAAAGAAGTCGTTTTGCATTTTGTTACTTTTCAATACAGTAGTAATGTTATTTGTACTTACATCAAATTGTTTTAATTGTTCCTCATTTTCCTTCATAATTTTTATAGCTTCTGTAATTACCAAATCCTTAATTTCACTAAGGTCATTTTCGATATTCCTGATTCCTCGAAATGCAGTAAGCCAACGTGTTTTAAATAAAGGATTAGTAACTGCAGCAATTATTGCAGATTGGTTAGTCAACTTAAGAAGTTTTTCAAATCTGGAGTTTAAAGATACTGTCAGAGCGTTCAAAATAGGTTCCACATATTTAAACTTATTGGTTTTAAGCTTTTCAATTTTAACAAACAAGCTTACGATTGATGGTAGAAGGAAACCGTAGTACATATTTTGTTCGCCTTGAAGAATGTCAAGTGCCAAAGCAAACGGTTTTAGTATTTGGCATAATTCTGCTAAATAATTTAGATCAGTATCTCTGAGCCGATCTTGTTTTGCAAAATTTAATTTTTCGTATAGAGATTCCAGTTTTTCTTTAGACTTAAGAATCTGGTTCAGAGCATCGAACATGGAATTCCAACGAGTCACACCCGGGTAACTTAAAGTATGTCCTAATACTTTTTTTTATCACTTCAGCTGATTTAGGACGACCTGCTTTTTTCCATATATGATTACACCTAGCTATTGCTTGTTCATGTTTTGATCTAAGAGAACTGGTTGAATTAATTATTTTCATAATATCAGTAGTTGTTATTAGGGCAAGTGTATGACTTGCACAACGTATGTTTTCAGATAAAGTAGGTATGATCATGATCAAATTATTGTCACTTAAATTATTTGGAAGGAGATAATTTTCGTTTTCAAATATGTCAGGAATATCCTCTTCATCCTCCAAAATATCTTCCTGATCTTCCTCAATGATGTCGATATCATCTTTTGGCACTTGTTGTTGATGTTCACCGTCGTCACCAGTGTAGTGTAAAACATTATTGATACCAAAAACACCAAATGCTTTGACAAAATTTGAGCCGTTGTCAGTAATTGTTGCTAACACTTTATTTGGATGTAGATTATAAGCAGTATGTATGTCTTCTAATAGTTCAGCTATACGGTCGTGTGTATGCGCTCCAGAAAATCTTCTACATGCTAGCGGTGCTGACTTTCGTAGAAGTTTGTCGTCAATCCAATGACATGTAACACCAAGAAAACTTCGGGTTTTGCACGACCAAATGTCAGCCGTCGTGCAGACGTAACGGATATCATGTAATGTTAATTTTAAGTTTTCTTTGTTCTCAGACACCAGACACCATAGAGGAAATTTTTTTTTTACAGCTGTAGGCCTGGATATGATTTTTAAAGGAGTAATTCCCTTAAATAAATTTAAAAAGCTACGATTTTGTAACAACGACAAAGGTGACATGGTATCTACAATAAACTGAAGAAGTCTTCTGTTAAATTTATCCTGTGTAACATTTTCGGTCTTTGTAATCATTTGTCTAATGTTCATTTGCCAATCATTGATATTTTTAATTTCCAGTTTTTTCGTAAGTTTAGAACTTAAATAATCCTTATAAAATGTTGAATGTTTCGTTTTAAAATGTTTTAAGAAGTTACTAGTAGAACCTGAATTTCCCTTTAAATATTTATTATTAGGTAAACACATTCTACACTTAGCTATAATGTCTCTTGTCCCGTCAAGTTTTTCTAACATTTGTTGCGTAATTTCAAAATATTTCCCATCAAAGAGATTTGAGGTTGCTGCATTATGATGTGAGGATTGACTATTAGTTACAGAAACAGAACTAGTAAAACTACTAGCAGCAGTAGCACTAGTAGCAGCCGAGTTGTCTGAATCTGAATCCTGATTTTCATAGGTTTTTTCCGAAGATTTTGAAGAGGAGGCACCGCCAAAAAATTTTCTGAACTTCTTTTTTGTTGTTGTTTCAGGACTTTCAGGAACATATGTAGGGTCTTTTTCATCTTCACTTGGTGTAAAAGGGTCAGGTTCAGGTGATTCAGGTTCAGTAAATGTCATGTCAACATAGACATTTAGTTCTTTATCATGGCAATTCTCATATATATCCATCTGAAACAAAATTGTCAAGTTTTATGTGGCCCCGACCCTAATTTTGTTAGCACTACTATAGTTATTTTTTGAATGATTTTACAAGGACCACGCTGCAATAACTACTTAAACTTCAAAAAATAAGATTTTTAACACGCTGTATCTCTTAAACTTCTAATTGTAGACCCCAAGTATTGAGATTGTTTGAATCGGCTTAATGCAAAGAATCCAAAAAGATGAAAATATACATCAGGGGCAGGGCGTTCCATTTAAAAAAATATTAATTAGTTAATCCTAGAAATATGAAACACCCTGCCTGTATAAAAGTAAATAATTTTAAAACGTGAAATTTTTTGTACAGTATCATATATATATCGAACTTTACTGCACCATTGGGAATTGGGACACCCTGTCAGAGCGCAAAAATATCATGATAGTTTATATAAATATCAAAATATCGGCTATATTTGATATATATCGGATATATATCCAAATGTGATATTTATATATTTTCGAAAAAAGTTACAAAATGGAAAAAAAGGAGAAATAATAAGTTTATTCAAAAGTAAATATAAAAAAAACATGTAAAACTAAATAAAAAATTAAGTATGCTAGTAAAATGTGAAATGATATTGCGCTAAAGCGAAAAAACAAATAATGCTAATAGATACATAAAAGATAAAAATAAGAAACAAAATTAACAAAAATATAACCTTTGATGCCTTTGAACCAAAACTATAAATTCCTTCTTAAATAATTAATAAATTGATACACTCTTAAGTCTTCAATATAAATCAAAATAAAAACAGAAAAGCAATAATATTATAAAATAACTTAAAAACATTAATTCCCGTCAAACTTTATAAGTCTGAAATGTAGGAAAGGAAATAGAATATTGATATATATATCTTGATCTTGATATTTATTATAGATAAGTATCAAGATATATATCAGATCAGGATATATATCAGTGGATATATATTTTTGCGCCCTGCACCCTGTAGATACAACCGTAATGTTAATTTTATAATTTTATTTTGATTTCTTTGATCATAGGATTTTAGGTATTCTGCTCTACATTGCAGGGATCAGGGATCATAATTTATTGAATCACTTCATTTTTTAAATTTAAACAAATAAACATTTAATTTAAATTTAAAGTAGGTTATAAAAAGCAAAGAAAGGAACTTACCTTTTCTAGTGCACTAATATTTTTTCCTTTAGCGAGTACGAACGGCAAAGGCAAACTAACTTAACGCTGTAAAGGATAAACGGTTAATGCTGCGGGCCGGCGGGCGGGATGCAAAGAACAATACACATCGTCTCTCCCGCTACGGCCGGCGCGACAGGTCGAAGCTTGTCGGATCATGAAAAGTATCTATTTCTCAGGTCCTGAGTAAGTATCTAAGATACTTTTTGTATCTAAGATACTTCTTTGTATCTAAGATACTTTTAGTATCTAAAGATACTTTTAAAGATAAAAGATACTAGATACTTTTAAGAAGTATCTAAAGTAAAAGTAACTTTTAAATGAACCAAAAAGTATCTTAAATAAAAGTATCTAAGATACTTTTAGTATCTTAGATACTTTTTTTATCTTTTTACTAAAGATACTTTCAGCTCTGGTGAAAATCTCTATACAACAAAAGTTGCTTGGAATTAGTCAGTTTTTTCAATTCCGGACTTATTTTGAACGAATGTTTTCTCACCCCCGAGAATACCCCCAGGTAGTCTCGGGCGTATTCCCTTGAGAATACCCCTTTTACCCCCAGAGTAAAAGCACACATCGGTACATTAGGTATCACTTCTTGTCTTGTTAGCTCTGTGTATGACAAGTTTTATGTCAATATAAGCGGTTCTTTAAAATTTACAACAAAAACCGTGAGTAAATGGACTATTATTAGTAGGCTAAAATATCAAAATGAAACAAACAGAATAAAAGCATAACAAAATAAATTAAAATGCCTGACTACCTGAATATACTAATAAAATTTCGTGTGTGTTTAAACTGAATCCTATTTAATTTCTCAACTTTTATTTTAAAATTAATTTTTGTTTTTGTTTCTATGCTTTTTTGCAATTTTTGACCCCGGGTTTTGGCGCCCCTAAAGGATGGCGCCCGTGTGCATTGCACACTTTGCACTTATGGTAGCGGGGGCCCTGTGGATGTCCAATGTACGTTGAAATCAAACGTCCAATGGACGTCGCGTAATGGGCGTACATAGTACGTCCAGTTTTGGTCCATGGACGTTTGGACTTTAAATGTACGTTATATGGACGTCCATCAGACGTTGTGTGCTATATGGGTATATGCATTTTTGAACGAATTTTATGCACTTTAAAGCATCTTTAAAGTGCAATTTTGCATTTTCACCTATTTTTGTATAGTAGACCTTACTTTTTTCCTGACGCCATCCTGAACACAATGTAAAAAGTTGCAAATCTCTAAGTGTTGTATTTAAAAATCGATTTATTTTGTGCCCTGGTCTATGATAAAATAAAGACTATAAGTTCAAACACTAATGAAAAGCTATATTAAGTGATTACGTACCCCGCCTCCACCTAACGTGTTTTCGTGTTGCCACGTTTTCATGTCCAACGTATTGAAATCATCTTTAAATATCAAATCACCGCTGCATACAGCCTTAGGTGCATGAGAACCACTAACGGTTGTTAATGGTATCCCGCAACCGTGTATATTTTGCACCAACAATGCCACAATTAGGCAAATTACAATCATCTTACATTCTTTTCACAAAACTAATTGCCTACTAACTTAAACTAATATATCAGCATGTTTTATACGTATCAGTAAACAAAGATTATTTAAACTAGACAGCTACTTCATGATCTTAGTTTTAAGGGGGAAAATAATAATAATATAAGCCACACTTCAATAGGTGAGATAATGTGCATTTACGAGTAGTAGGTAATCCGTAAATAAGCTGTCTCAATATTTTCCAAGGCTATAAAGATTAGTAAGTTGATTACAATAAGCTGGGAGTATTTTATAGAATGCTAATCATCATGTTTATTAATATTAATAATTGTCGAAATTAAATGACTTTTCAGATATGAATTAATCCGTAACACTTCGATAAAAATAGTATTAGTTAGATGTGATAGCAACACACACCAAAAATGACGAAAAACAGAAGAATGAAAATTCCATTATAAGACTCCTACAGAAACGAATTTAGAATAAACTCAAGAGGCACAGCAATCTTAATCAGAAAAGCATTAAAACACAACAGACTGACTCCAGTTGAAAATTATAATGTTGTCCTGAGAACGAAAGGACTAACAATAATAATATGCAAACCTAAACCTAAACGCAAGATATATTAACACGACCGAACGACAAAAAATAGGAATGGAAGAATACTACGTGACTACCTAAAAGATAAAAGCAGCACAAAAGTTATCAGACCGGGAGACTGACTTTCTTGCCCGGAGAAGACATACTTCCAACACAGACATAGAAATTCTTCACAACCTAGAAATATTCTATAATATACAATCAGTATCAGAAGGAAGTGAAAACAACAACCCAATCATAATGAATGGGAACAAAATCCACTCCATAATATACCAGAAGAAAAAAAAAACAAATTGGAAAAAGTTCAAAAGGATAATCAGTGAAAACATTGGCAGAAACAATCAACTCTGCCAACGAACTGGAAGAAAAAGTAGCAGGATTGGGAAGGTGTCTATTACATACAGAAAAAAGTACAGTAACTGAAGAAACGCCTGTAAAAGGAAGATTTTAAAAGGTAAGCAACGACTTGAAAGAACTTATAAGTAAAAAAATAGAATGAAAGAAAGGCAAACAGAACTAGAAATCCAGAAGTAATAAAAGAAGCAAACCAAGTAAATAGGAAAGTGATAAAATAGCTACAAGAACATAGGAGCAAATGCTGGGATAAGTTTGTTCATCATTTAGACTCAAACAAGCCGGCTATATAGAAAATCTCAAAATAAATGAAAACAAACCTATTCCTGTGGACTACTAAAGGGATCAGTATTGAGCCCCCTTTTTTTTTAATATGTATACAGCGGATTTGCGTAAAGTCCCTACTGACATTTTTAAATTTCAAAGAATACAATATGCTGATGATTTTCTCCTGTATTCACAGGCCAAAACTTATGATAACTCGGTTCAAACCTTAGGACGAATTCAATGTTGTGTTAATTTATGGTTCAATCAAAACGGATTCGAAAGGGCTCAAAATAAATCTACTGTCTGTATTTTCACTCGACATAATATCCCAAAAATAGAGAATTTAAAACTTAATGGCTACGACTACGCATTTGCTTCTTCCATTAAGTATTTGGGAATGATTTTGGATCGTAAATTGACTTGGAAATTACATATTGACTTTACTATAAATCGATGTAATAAGGGTCTAAATTTTATGAAAAAAAATTGATTGGATTTGATTGGATCTTTGATTCTATTCGAAAAATTTTTCCCAACCAGAAATAGTGGATGTGTGAGTTATTCGTAAGGGGATTTTTCCACATTCTCTATTTCATTTGTTTGGTCTAAATTTTCTTAAATAATTTTCAAGGATTTGGTGGGGAGCTGATGTTGAAACTTCCTTGCTTTTGTATCGATCATATATTAGATCTATAATTGATTATGGTAGTATTCTATATGGCTCAGCTTCTAAACATATTTTAAACAAAGTAGACGTTGTACAGAACTTAGGACTCCGTATCTGTTTGGGAGCTATGAAAGCAACTCCAAATAAAGCTTTACATGTAGAAGATTTAGAAATTCCACTCAATTACAGAAGGAAATATCTCAGCCAGAAATTTTTAATGAAAATTCGTTACCTAAATATCGGTCTTTACCAAAATATTAACAAGCTGAATGTAGCGGATTTAACTAATAAATACTGGAAGCTAAAGAACTCTCCTCCACTTTGCGAGGCTTTTCGAGATCTGTCAAATTTTGACTGTGATTATAACATGATTGATAGTTTTGGACTTGAAGATTTTCATTCTTTTTTACATAGGTACAGTTAAATTAGTAAAACCAAGTTACCATGAAAACAGTAATATTAGCTCTAACATCTTAAGAATATTCTTAGAGAATTGGCCAGATTCTGTAAATATATATACAGATGCATCTAAGACGTTAGTTGGCACTGGATGTGCCTTTTTCATACCTGCTACTGAAACAAAAAAAATATTTAAGTTAGGCCATGATTTTTCTATCTTCAGTGCTGAAGCCATAGCAATTTATGAGGCCCTGTAATATTTTAAAGAATCAGAAAATATATCTGCAACAATTATTTCCGATTCACTCTCTGTTCTTCTTGCTATTCAAACTATAGATTTTCCCAATAACAATTCAAATATTTATATCCTACTAATTAAGAAAATCCTTTTTGAAATTCATAAAAATAAAGGAAGAGTGAACTTTTTATGGGTTAAGGCTCATATAGGACTAACGCATAATGAATATGTTGATAGTTTGGCTAAAAAAGCTATTGAATATGGTACTTCACATAATCGTAAGTTTTGCATATCTGACTTAGTTAATACTATTAAGCATCGAGTTAAAAATCAGTGGAGTCAATCATGGCGAGATCTTTGTAAACAATCCAAATCTCAGTATTCACTGATTCAACCTTCTGTTCCAAATATATATTGGTTTAAAAATTATGTAGTACCTCGAAGATATATAACAACATTAATTAGAATGAAGTTTGGACATGTATGTTTCCCTCTACATCTAGCAAGAATTAAAGTTTTTGATTCAAATCTTTGTACAGAATGTCAGAAGGTTGGTGACTTGAATCACACTTTCTTTGAGTGCGCAAAATACATTTCATGCACATATAATTTAATCCAAGATTTAATAAAATGTAATGTTTTTCCACCTTTCAATATATCCTATCTATTGTCTCTGAACAGCAAGAATATATATGATTGTTTAATGAAATTTATCTGTAAAACCTCTAAACTTATTAATCCTGATAATTTGGTATATTATGTACATATGAAAAAAGAAGAAGAAGAAGATGTATAATGGAAAATGTGGTGAGCAACTTGGACAGTCCATAGCGGCCAGCTTTTGAACTGAGTAGAGAGCTGTAGAAGAGTTTGCTATGGAACTCTAAGGACCTCATTGCCTTCTTTATGTATGAACAGAAAACAAAAAAGTTGTGACTGGCTAATTGACACCTAAGTCTATGCCATAAAAAAAAACTATTCCATCACTACACGGAGAGAATGGGATAGTGTACACGATAGAAGAAAATGCCGAAGCGATGAAAAGTACTCTTGAAGGACATTTCAGGCTAAACTATCAGGATAAAAATAAGATTTCATAGAAGAAGTAGCAGAGCTTCGCAGGTCATAACGCTAGACAAACGGACAATAGGTGGAATACCACGAGACAACAATGGAGACCATGGACAGGAAAGATAGCAAGAGGACGACCCCAGATGAGATGGGGAGACGACATTAAAAAGATAGGAGGAACGCACTGGAAACAGAAAGCACTAAACAGAAGCGAATGGAGAAAACTGGGGGAAGCCTATGTTCAAAATTGGACGAATTAAAGGACAAAAGAAGAAGTAGAAGAAGAAGTATAACGTAGCCACAGCAGATTATCAAGAAATGATATACATAGATAATAATGACTCCCCAGAAGAAGTCATAAGAATAATTAAATACCTAAAAGCGAAAAACGCACCCGAACCAGATATGGTCACGAACAAGACACTAAAAAAAATCTTCCAATGAAACCAATCGTATGCGTCACCCAAATCATAAATGGGATGTTCAGATTAAGAATATTTCCTAAGAAATGGAAAGAAGAATAAGTGATAAGGAAAGCCGAAAAAATGGGACATTCGTTATTCTAAATCTACAGACCAAACAGCCTACTATCATCAATAAGCAAGGTTGCAGAGAGATAATACTAGCCAGTGTTAAAAAGAGTCTGATTAGTTTCATTGCAATAATTGTTTCATCACATCGCTTGTCGCTTTACGTATTTGCCATATCGCTCCAATTACAGTGAATGAGCAACTCTTTCACTCTTTAAGTTGGACTCCAGATTAATAAAATTATTGTTTTTTACTATCATTTTACCATTCACAGTAGTTACCTATCCTTCAAATGCAAAGATACAAGAGAGATCTGAATGGAAGGACATAGCCAGAGAGACAAAGATCCATCCAGGGTTTTGATGCCGAAAAAAGAAGAAGAAGGAGAGGGTAAAAGAGCATATATGATTAAAAATAAGAACCAGCATTTATAATACTTGCTTTCGACCAATACTTACATAATCTACGATAAAAACAAGACTTGATACAAAGAAAACAAAAACAGGTCCTAACAACTAACAACTAAAATAATGAACACGTAAAGATCTATATTAAGACTGTAGGCGCAAATATTTTACGGCTATCCCTACTTTTTCTGTCTTACACGGCAAATCATGTGTAGTAAAATTCTCACTGGTATGGATATGTAAACATTATTTGACAATGTCATAATTAACTTTAAAGAGATGGCTTTTGAATGTTCGTGGATAACTGTTACTTGTATAATTCCTTAAATTATTAATTATGCTAATTAATATGATAATTTTTTCACTAGCTATGTATTCAGTGATTGTAATAATTTATATACTGTACAACAAAAACTAATACTCAATCGAGAATAGAGGAAAAGTGATAAAGTGATTTTTTAATAATACATTGTTACCATGGAACGCTTACAATTTTGAACATCTTTAACAACAAAATACTTGTATCACAGAATATATTATCCTGGTGTATTCTCTGCTTGGATCTTTCATAAATAATAAATAATAAATAACTTTTTATTAAGTTTACGTCTTAAATCAATTATTTATCCAATACATTATTAATATTATTTAATCAACAACTCAAAATATTCCCGATGCCATGTCAAATAGATAAAATTGTCACTGTCTTGTCACCATATTCTATTCGACTCAGTGCGTTGTATGACAAAGATAGCGAATGTTCGATTTGGAGAATATCACCACGGATATGGTGTCAATTTTTTTCGAATCCTGAAAAACTAATAAATATTTTAAAAAAATTTAAACGCAGAATGAAAGACTGAGTTATTATCGAGAGCCGAAAGTCCCTTAGAATAAATAAAAAGTTTTATTTGAATGAGATATTTGAAAATAAAAATCACACTACATTTTCTCTTAGTTTTTCACCCCTGTAACTTATTAAAATAAACATTATAGAAGTTTTCAGGGACTTTCGGCCCTCGGTAAGAACGTAATCTTTCATTCTGCGTTAAAATTTTTCAAAAATACTTACAAGTTTTCTCAGGATTCGAAAAAAATTAATCCCATTTAAATAGTATTGGAGCCGAAACTTTGTACCGATCCCCTTAAGTAAAACCAGACATGTTTGAATCAACATGTAACGACAATACGAGAAGATAGATGGAAAAATTGTAAGATATGGAAAGCAAACGGATTGAGGCTCCTTAAGTAGACCACTCAGAAGATGGCAAGACAGATATTCTTCGGAATCACAAATAGAAATAACATTGCCTAATAAACATAGGTCTTAAACATAGCGTATGAAAAAAAAGAAGAAGAAACCGCAATTATCTTTAAGATAATTTGGCAGCATCTGTTGTATATATAGTGGAGAATTGTGTCAGGAATTTTCCGAGAATTTCAGGATGTAGTAGGAAACTAGTAGGTACCCAGAAAAGTTGGACATCTTGGATATTAAAGCACCCTAATATGTCTGTGTAGATATTGGCATTGGATCCGACTCGGTCCGACCGTCACATGTAACACCGTTGCCGTATCCTCTATTGTTTCATACTATCACGTTACAATTTTTTGTGATATTATATTTGTGTGTGAAATGTATCATTTTTGTGTATTTTAGGTTTGTTCTAATATGTTATGTATATATAGGTTTTTACTTGATTATTTTAAATCATTGTGACGTTTAACTTGCTAGAAACCTTGTAATATTGTGTAATGTGTTAAAAGTGAGTAGTTTTGAAACACCAATTAAGTAAAGTTTATTATGTTGTTGTTTTCACCAATTTTGAAAAAATGTGAAAACATTGAATTGTCCACGTCCGTCTGTCCGTCCGTCCGTCTTGTCTGTCTGTTTGCAAACTCAACTCCTCCGTCATTATACCAGGTAGAATGACAAATGAGGTGTCAAATGAAAGCTTATCCAAGGATGGTACTAAAGGTGAGAAATTTAACCTTGGCTGTCTGTCCGTCAGATATGATTGCTTCGTTACTATACCAGGTAGAACAACAAATGAGGTGTCAAATGAAAGCTTATAATCCAAGGATGGTAGTAAAGGTAAGAAGTTTGACATAGGCTGTCTGTCCTGCTGTCCGTCCGACCGCGAATATAACTCCTCCGTCACTATAACAGGTAGAATCACAAAAGAGGTGTCAAATGAAAGCTTATAATCCAAAGATGGTACTAAAGGTGAGAAATTTCTTGTATTATAAGCTTTCATTTGACACCTCATTTGTCATTTTACCTGTTATAGTGACGGAGGAGTTATATTCGCGGTCAGACAGACAGACGGACAGACAACCTAGATCTAATTTCCCACCTTTAGTACTATCCTTGGATTATAAGCTTTAATTTGACACCTCATTTGTCATTATACCTAGTATAATGACGGAGAAGTAAATGTTATTATTTTATTATTCTTGTAGGTACATTTAACATTGATTGAAGTTATGAAAGAAATATATATAAAACAGCATGGCAACACTGTACATAAAAATTCAGCCACATTCAGCTGTGCCGGCTGTGCGTTACATAGGGTGCTTTAATAGCCAAGATGTCCGAAAAGTTTTTGAAAGTCAATTTCAATATTTGCAAGACAGATCTATGAAAGATGAAATTTTCTTTATCTAATTCATCTTTTAACAACTAAGCTGTAATATGGAATAATATTAAGGATACATTTATTTATTTTTATTAGTAACATCATGCAAAGAGACTGGAAGAACTACTAGCAGCAAACTAGTAGCAGTAGTTTTATCAAGTAGTCCAGGGCGCATCTGTTTTAAGATGGACGTTGAGAGGTGACTCATATTTTTTTGCAAAAATGGCTTGTAGCCCAATAAATGACCGTTTTGGAGTGTAATTTCCAGGGGCAACTCCGAATTGCATGAAAATTTGGATTTAGGTTCTACTTACCTTCCACTTCAAAGTTGAATTTGTGCCGTTGGTTGCTTTTACTTGGGGGGTGACATTTACCCTTTCTCGGGGGGTGAAAAACGGGTGTTTAAAATAAGGCCGGAAATGAATAAATTGACTTTTTTAAGCACTTTTTGTTCTATAAAGTTTTTTACGTAAGTCAATACATTTCGAGTTATTTGCGATTTAAAATGTTGGTTTTTCGACAAAAAAACTACGTTTTCAGACCGTTTTTCCCAAATAACTCAAAAAGTAAATATTTTATCGAAAAAAATATTTTTAGCAAAAATGTAGCCTATAAAGAAACGAAAAAAATGGTGTACCAGTAAACCCTACAAATTGAGTAGAAGCAATGTTGTAGCTCATGAAAAATACGTTCTTATTCGTCTAATTCCAAATCGAATAATTCAACGCGAAATCACCGAAGAAAGAAGCGTTTTTCGGGAAAACCTTATTAACATTTTTAAAGTCTCGAACAAAAGCTTATTATTTGTTTTTTACAAAAGTTTACAGAATCAAAAGTAAACGAGTTACACCGAAAAAAAAAAGTTGGCCCCTTTTTATTGGTAAAAAAAATTGTGAAAACCCCCTCTATTTAGCACCCTAAATGAAATTAGTCGTTTGGCTTTACCATCTATTTTAACTGAATGTGTATTTTTTATATGATCTGTAAGTTTGATTGGTTTGAAGTGCTTATTTTGGAAAACATTTGGTTTTATAGTAAAAAAAATTTTTCTAAAAATTTTTGAAAAATTTCATTTTTTCAAAATAACTTAAAAAGTATTAGTGATAAGAAAAATCTTAAAGAGTAAAAAAATGTAGGTTTTGCTATTATAAATATGCTAGTTTCATTTTCTTTCTCCGTAAGACAAAAATTGGTTAAGGTATGGCTGTTCAAAATTTGCATACACTCGTGATTAGTGACCCATTCAAGCTTTCTCAATTATAACCCTTTCAAAAATAAACACTTTAAACCGGTGAGACTGACAGATCATATAAAAATAGATAGCTAAGTAAATTGTTTGTACAGCGGTAGCGAATAATTTCATTTGGGGAGCTAAACACGGCGAGATTTTCATGATTTTTTACAAAAAAAAAGAGGGCCAACTTTATTTTGAGCGTAACTCTCTTATTTTTAATGCTAAAACTTTTGTTAACAATTAAAACAAAGTTTTTTATAAACACTTTAAAAAAGTTTAAATGGGTTTTTCCCAAAAAGTGCTTAATTTTTCGGTGATTTCACCTTGAAATATTCGATTTGGAATTAGACGAATAAGAGCGTATTTTTCATGAGCTACAACTTTGTTTTGTTTGATTTATAGACATTACTGATACACCATTTTTTTGGGTTTTCTATAAGCTACACTTTTGCTAAGGATATTTTTTTTATAAAATATTTACTTTTTGAGTTATTTGCGAAAAACCGTCTGAAAACGTAGTTTTTTTGTCGAAAAATCAACATTTTCAATGGCAAATAACTCAAAAAGTATTGACTTAAGTAAAAAACTCTATAGAACAAAAGTTGCTTAAAACCATTAAATTTATCCATTTCCGGTCTTATCTTGAATGTATGTTTTTTCACCCCCGAGAAGGGGTAACTGTCGCCCCCCAAGTAAAAGCAACCAACGGCACAATTTCAACTTTGAAGTGAAGGGGAAGTAGAACCTAAATCCAAATTTTTATGCAATTCGGAGTTGCCCCTGAAAATTACACGGTATCGCCGAGTTTCCCGTTCATTTACTGGGCTATTGGAATTAACTCATATAGTAATAGTTGAGTTATCCTCCCACTTAAAAAGCTCCGGAACATTGTTTAAATAATGAAAATGTCAAAAAAATGAAAGAAAAGTTCGATTTTTTTCTTCGTTTTTCGATATAACTTTAAAAGTATTCACTTCCGAGAAAAGTTGCACTAACATAAAAGTTGCGTATTTAAATTTCCTATAATATACGGTTAGCTAAAAATTTTAAAAATTGTCACCGTTGTTGTAAAATAGCAATAATTGCGAAAAAAACCATAAAAAAGAAGTATTCGCATTTTACGTTTTTTAACCATTTATGCTACACCTAGGACCTTCATATTTTAATCAGAAAAACTTTATGATATAATAAAATAATACTGTAAATTTCATTGAATTCAGTTCAACAGATTTTGCACACAATAAATTTTGCAATCCAGCTTTCGCAAAAAAAATTATTTTTTCAAAATGTTGCAGGACTGAAAATAAAGCAGATAGCAAGTTGAATTTTTTTTTACTTATAGAAGAATACTATATTTTCAATTTGAAAAATTAAAATCGGTTAACTACCACAGCGTCAGGATTTTTTTTAAATAATCATTAATTTTTGGTGCTACGCGCAGGACAGCGGTGTTCGATTCACACAAGTTGATTTCCACCAAAATTTCTTCCAATCTTTATCTAATATATTATTTTCTTACTCTATATTTTGTTGTATTTTAATATTTTAATTCCATAAAAATAAAACTAATTTGATTATTTTTTGTGAAATATTGTTTTAACAATTGCATATGTTTAAAAATAATAAACTTTTATTCTCTAAGTTAAAATATTATATGAACAAA
This sequence comes from Diabrotica virgifera virgifera, assembly GCF_917563875.1. Classification (NCBI taxonomy): domain Eukaryota; kingdom Metazoa; phylum Arthropoda; class Insecta; order Coleoptera; family Chrysomelidae; genus Diabrotica; species Diabrotica virgifera. Next base: position 64,118,949 of record NC_065450.1, on the reverse strand, counting down.
GAAAGTTTTTGCTAAAAAAGTGTTATTTCAAAGGACAGAGTATAGGATTTTATTTTGCAATAAACAAGTTTATTTATTTATATCGAAATGTACTAAAAATTAAAATTTATCAATTATTATCAAAGGTCATTGGACGTCGTGGTAGTTAAACGATTTTAATTTTGCAAATTGCAAATGAAAGGTACAGTATTCTTCTATATGTAAAAAACATCTTTTATATGTAAAAAAAATTCCACTTACTGTCACCGATCTTAATTAAATTTACAGTATTGTTTTATTATATCATACAGATTTTCTGGGTGAAATATGAAGGTCCTAAGTTTAGCATAAATGGTTGAAAACGTAAAATGCAAATACATACTTGTTTTTTTATATTTACTCCGCAATTATTGCTATTTTGCAACAAGGGTGACAATTTTTTAAATTTTTAACTAATCCTATATTGTAGGAAATATAATTACGCAACTTTTATGTCAAATCAACTTTTCTCGCAAATCAATACTTTTACCGTTATAATCAACAAACCATGAAAAAAATCGAATTTTTCCTTAATTTTTTGAGATTTTGATTATTTAAACAATGTTCCGGACCTTTTTGAGTGGGAGGATAACTTAAATATTGTTATATGAGTTATTTTCACGCAATTTCTGCAAAAAAATATGAGTCACCTTTCAACATCCAAATGTACTAATATTTTTACAGATGCGCCCTGGTCTATACTGCTTTATAATAAAGAAAAGGTAGAGCACAATTTTTCCATATGTTTTATTTATCATTTCATAACACATCCTTATATCTATATTGCCCATACTCTGACATAATCAACTTTAAGATGAGAATCATCTGTGCCCAAATTCCACGTTGGTATCCACTGTTGCCTGTTCCTCCAAAAATCTGTCATACCGATACGGTACGGAACATTATGGGACCACGGCTTTCTGCCTGATCTATTATCAGCTTCATCAGGAAAGAAGTTTCCGCCAACAGCCAAATTAAGAATTAAATGAAATTCAGCATCGAAAGGCGCCATTTTGCTTTTTCCTCTCCATGGATTAGGTAATCCAGTGTGCTCGAAATTTCCAAGTTCCCAGAATCCGCCAGAGGGAGGTGTAACTCTTCCAATTTCTCTATCATCTAACGAAAATTTTATAAAATCTGGTGTCCACTCCACTTGGTATTTATGATAGGCTTGATCAAACCCTTCAGGTATGGTTGTTTCGTAGTGAGTTTGAGCATATTGATTGGTTTGTGCGTTGGCGCCCCAATGCAAAGTAGTACTTAATAAGGGTGTACCGATATTTTGACCATTAGGTTTTATCAGTTCTTTGTTTCCTCGTGTTTCCATAATATCTATTTCTCCGGAGGAAATCCAGTCTCCGTTTTCTATCCATTTATTAGGTAGCAACCAAATTGCTAAAACACAAGAATATGCACATAATATTACAATACAAAAATATACCAACTTAAAAATATCGACGTCGACCAATAACAGACGATGATATAAAGTATATTTCATAAATGAAGAAATTATTGCTGGTGTGAGCACATGATTAACATGTTAGGGTATAAGGTAGGGATGGGAATAACCTACCGGTTTTAACCTAAAACCGTTTTTTTTACTTCGCAATAACCGGTTTTACCGGTTGTTTTTTTTGTCCCGGTTATAACCGGTTTTTCCTTTTTAAAGTAAAAACCGGTTATTAGGTTTTTAAGGTGATTAGGATTAGGTTAGGTATTATTTTGGATCCCAATCATAATTATTATTCTCAAGTAATTATTCCAAACAAAACCATAATTCAAATTTTATTTTATAAATACAGAAGCAAACTGACAGAAGCAAAACAATTAAGTTTTATTGTAATATTTCGTTGAAAAGGTATTTGTAATCATAATATTTACATAAGAAGTGATCTGGTTGAAGTAGACGTAAACATCATCTATTTTTCACACTTGACTCTTGACATTGAAAGTGGGTGAATGACTTTTTCTGATTACCAAAAATAATGTTCTGACTATGAATATCGAATTACCGATTACGAATACGAATCTCCAAGGATTTCCCTATGTTTTCAAAACGATACACCCATACAGGAAGTATTAAATGAGTTAAAATATACAAATATACAAACGTGTTAAAAGAATGTTGTTCTAAAGCTATTTTCTTGTGGCATTTTTATAATAATTACTTTTAATGGGAAATAAGCCACAATTTTACCAAAAGAATGATTTTATTAACGTTTCGAAGCCCAAATCGGGTTTCGTTGTCTTTTTTTTCTTAGTAACAGCATTTTTGTCTATTTTAGTAGTATTTTGTATTTTGACAACGAAACCCGATTTGGGCTTCGAAACGTTAATAAAATCATTCTTTTGGTAAAATTGTGACTTATTTCCCATTAAAAGTAATTTATTGTGTTAAAAGAAATACATGATAAATTTTTTTTGATGGTAGTAAAAATAAAAGATAAATTGCATTATCCAATTTATTTTGAAGTAAAATATTTATGTTGATATTATTTTTTTTAATCCCATTTGAAAAAGTCTGGTAAATTTTTTATAAGTTAAAATGGTTGGGTTAAAATGTATATTATTGCAATATGTATATATTAATCTTACGCTATATTATATTTAATAATGATCAATAAATATATAATAATAATAAAATAATAAATAAATATAATAATTAATAGAATAAAATGGTTTTATTAAAAATTGTGTTTTATTTATATTGATATTGATGTTCTTTCGATAGTACTAATTTTGATCATATTGATATCGAGTATCGAGTCGAGTGGGGTATCGCAAACTAAAGCGCATTGTAAATGTAACATTGTAACCTATTGGATTAAAAAAATCGAAAACCGGTTTTTGGAAAAACCGGTTTTTCTTGGCCGGTTATAACCGCCAGGTTAAACCGTAAGCAAAAAAAAACGGTATAACCGAAAACCGGTGTTTTGTCAAAAACCGCCATCCCTAGTATAAGGAGTCAGACTCACAATTTTATTGAAGGTGTTTATTTAAAACAGTTTGTGGGAGAGTTCACAGTTTATAAATATGCCATCGTCAGGCCCTTAAAGAAACCGAGCCAGATATCAGTACAAGAACTGTACAGTATAGAATATGATGTCTGATGTCAATTTGAAATTAAAGGCCCATGTGTCTTCGTCGATTTCAAACTCATGTGAGTTTGTACTATGCAATTCTGTTGCCTAGATGTTAAGATATGTCTCTTGATGAGTTATGTATAGGTATATATGGAAGGGATCATTTAATTGTACAATGTAATGAAGTGTAAAAAATATAAGACAAAAACCGAAGTTGGTTTATGACTGCACAAACGAAAAAGACAAACAACAAATATATATGTCACTATGTAAAAAACTACATTTGAGGTGCTAATTGTGTACCTACTATACAAGGAAGGAAACCTTCCTTGGAAGAGACTTGGGAGAGACTGTCTCTTCTAAACTATTCACCGCTTTGTTACACATTGCTATGAGAAACAATAATCGGGAAAATATTGAAGTAAATAAAAATGGTGAGTTTCTGAAAAACTTGAGATTTTCAGACGACATAGTCCTTATTGCAGACCGGGTAGATCATGCGTACCATCTCTTCAAGAATCTTTCAGAACTCTTTTACACGAGTTGGCCTTAAAATTAACCTTTTCAACACAATACATGACCAACGGAGTAACCAGGCTGATACTAAGGGGGGGGGGGGGGTTACAACTACTGGAGGGTCTCTGCGGTGTATGGAATTAAGGGAGGGTGTTAAGCGAATAGAGCTCAAAGTACCTCCCAATGGGGAGGTTATAACCCCCAAAACCCCCCTGGTTACGCCACTGTACATGACCAACCTTGTACTGGCCAAAAACATCTCAACTAATGGCACACAAATTGAACAAATGTTTAGCTATAAATATCTGGGCCACGAGATTAAATTAGGAAAACATAATAAAAGGCCTGGCATGGGCGATTCACCGAAAATTGAAGGAAGTATTTAGATCGTTAGATCGGATATTACCATTTCCTTGAAAAGACAGATCTTTGATCAGTGTCTACTCCCAGTTCTAATGTATGGAGCAAAAACATTGACCTTTACCAGAAAATAATCAATAACATACAAGTAGCACAGATAGTAATTGAGAGGTCAATTTGGAATGTATCCCTCAGAGACAGAGTTTCAAATGCAGTAAGGTCTCGTTTTATGCGGTGGATACGTTCTACAGAAAAGCGCATATAAAAAAAAATCACATAAAAAAGACTTTACTTGCATTGAAAAAGTAGGGATACGTATTTTTCTAAAATCACATAAAATGGTGGACGTTTGTCCACCAAAAATTGTATGTTTTTGAAGTTCTTTTTTCTCCATTGGGCCAAATAAAATCTCAAAGAAGAAATTAAAAACGCAGACTAACGATACTGAGATTGCAAAAACCTCTTCTAATGGAATATAAAACTTTACGACACTTATTAAATGTTTCAATCCAGAAATCAAAATGTTCTGTTTATTAATACTGCAACTTGAAATCAGCGACATCTAACCTCTTAAATACTTAAACATTTAAATTTAATTTCAAAACAATTACAGGTTATACCTTTAAATGCGAAACTCAGATTGATGTAATAGCTACATGCTACATAATGTAATATAGTCCAGGGCTCATCTGTTTTGAGATGGACGTTGAGAGGTGACTCAAATTTTTTTGCAGATATTGCTTAAAAATAACTCAAATAATAATATTTGAGTTATCCTCCCACTCAAAATGGTCCGGAACATTGTTTAAATAATCAAAATGTCAAAATATGAAGGAAAAATTCGATTTTTTATTGGTTTTTTGAATATAACTTTAAAATTGTTCATTTCTGAGAAAAGTTGTACTGACATAAAAGTTGCGTAATTAAATTTACTATAACATAGGTTTGTTTAAAAATTTAAAAAATAGTCACCCTTGTTGCAAAATAGCAATATTTGCGAAAAAAAACCATACAAAAACAAGTATTCGCATTTTACGTTTTTCAACCATTTATGCAACACTTAGGACCTTCATATTTTACCCAGAAAAACTTTATGATATAGTAAAACAACACTGTAAATTTCATTAAGATCGGTTTAATAGATTTTGCAAAATAAATTTTGAAATCCAGCTTTCGCAAAAAAAATTCCTTTTTTAAAAATGTTGCAGGACTGAAAATAAAGCAGATAGTAAGTTGAATTTTTTTTGCTTATAGAAGTGTACTGTACCTTTCATTTGCAATTTGCAAAATTAAAATCGAATAATTACCACGGCGTCAGGTAATTTTTTAAATAAACATTAATTTTTGGTGCTGCGTGCAGGACAGCGGTGTTCGATTCACACAAGTTGATTTCCATCAAAATTTCTTCTAAGCTTTATTTAATATATTATTTTCTTACTCTATATTTTGTTGTATTTTAATATTTTAATTCCACAAAAATCAATCTAATTTTATTATTGTTTGTGAAATATTGTTTAAACAATTGCATATGTTTAAAAATAATAAACTTTTATTCTCTAAGTTAAAATATATGAACAAAGAAAGTTTTTGCTAAAAAAAGTGTTATTTCAAAGGATAGAGTATGTGTTTTTATTTTGCAATAAACAAATTTATTTATTTATATCGAAATATAATAAAAACTAAATTGTATCAATCATTATCAAAGGTCATTGAAATGCCCAATCAGAGCAAACTATCCGCTGTCCTGCGCGTAGCACCAATAATTAATGTTTATTTAAAAAAATTCCTGACGCCGTGGTAGTTAATCGATTTTAATTTTGCAAATTGAAAATAAAAGGTACAGTACACTTCTATATGTAAAAAAAATTTTAACTTGCTATCTGCTTTATTTTCAGTCCTGTAACAATTTAAAAAAACGATTTTTTTTTGCGAATGCTGTATTGCAAAATTTATTTTGCAAAATCTGTTGAACCGATCTTAATGAAATTTACAGTATTATTTTACTGTATCATAAAGTTTTTCTGGGTGAAATATGAAGGTCCTAAGTGTAGCATGAATGGTTGAAAAAACGTAAAATGCGAATACTTGTTTTTGTATAGTTTTTTCGCAATTATTGCTATTTTGCAACAAGGGTGACTATTTTTTAAATTTTTAACCAGTTCTATATTGTAGAAAATTTAATTATGCAACTTTTATGTCAGTACAACTTTTCTCGGAACTGAATAATTTTAAAGTTATAATCAAAAAACGAAGAAAAAATCGAATTTTTCCTTCATTTTTTGACATTTTGATTATTTAAACAATGTTCCGGACCTTTTTGAGAGGGAGGATAACTCAAATATTATTATTTGAGTTATTTTCAAGCAATTTCTGAAAAAAAATTTGAGTCACCTCTCAACGTCCAAATGTACTAATATTTTTACAGATCCGCCCTGGTCTAATACCCGAATACCCAGGAATACCCGAATTGCAAACTCTCAGATTACTGACATCTGGATGGGAATAGTTGATAATAATTATAGTAGTTGTTAATAATAGAAATTTTTATATGAAATACAAACCAAACAACTTCAAAATCGCATTAAAATAATCCGCATAAAAAGAGACCTTACTGTACAATAGTTAGGAGAAAAACTGGTTTTACGGATGCAGTTTTAAAGAATTACAACGATGAAATGGAACTTGGCGGGACATATTGCCCGATCCAATGATGGAAGATGGACAAAGAAAATTCTAGAATGGAGACCTAGACACGTTGCTTATTATAATCGGAAACATCGTCCAACAAGGTGGTCGGACGACATTATGCGTATTCAGCTCAATTGGATTTAGGGTGCTCAAGATCAGATGCAATGGAGTTATTTACGGGAGACCTATGTCCAGCAGTGGACTCAAAACGGCTGATGATTATGATGATGACTATAGTATATAATATACATACCTGGCCATAACCAATCTCCTGTAGGAACTTTAGCCCTAACTTCAACTTTGCCATATATAAAGGAAAAGGTATCTAATGTTCTAAGACGAGCACTTTTGACTGGATTTAGTATTTCACCTGGTGAGCCAGTTCTTTTACAACCAGAATTGTGTGGATTGGTACACCTAAAATATCAAATAATCAAAATAAATGTATATACAGGGAGCACGTAAAGGTTGGAATAAATTCATTTTCTCGAGAATGGACGATTTTGTAAAAAAATCCCAAAACAGGTCAATTTTTATTTTTTTTACGACTTATTGGCATATATATCATACTAGTGACGTCACCCATCTGGGCGTGATGACGTCATCGATGATTTTTTAAAATTAAAATAGGGGTAGTGTGATACCTCATTTGAAAGGTAATTCAATTCTCTATTAAGTAATATAAACATTAACATAATTATTTATACAGGGTGTCCGAAAAATTTTTTTTTAATTAAATTTATTGACATAAAAAGAAGAATGTATGTAAGGAAGAATAGCAGGCAAACGCAGTCCAGGACGAAGAAGAACCTCATGTTTGAAGAACTTGCGAGATTGGTATTGTGTTGATACAAGCTAGGCCATTAAAATGTTACATTTTTTAGGCCATACCTTGCATTTGTTAGAGGAGTCAATTTTATTTCTTTAATGTGTAGGTGATATCAGTAGAAGCTTAAGTTTAAGTTTTTCGGGTCGGGACCCTTGTCCCCCGGCCGCCATCTTGGAAATGGGGTGCAAAGGGGTTTCGCGCTATATCTCGTAAACTACTAAACCTACGGAAAATCTAATTAAAAATAAAATGTAGCCAATTAAATTTTCTACAATTTTGTTTCTATTACTTTTTATCGTCAAGTGACCAACAAAAAAGATATAAACAAAAATAAGTAAAAGTTTTTTAACAAGTTTCTTTTTGGAGGTTATAACTTTTTTCAGTTCATTTTAAAATACAATAGCATTATATCAATTTTGTAGAGGGTTTTTTAGCGAACAATTTCCACTGTAAGGTTATTTTATTCTATTTATGTATATAGGTTTTACAGCGCTCCAAACTTGACCAGATGCTCGAATGCTCACAGGGATACAATAAAAAAAAGGTTAGGTTTACTTTTCTATCTATATAAATTTCTTATTCATACAATTTATTATGATTTTAACATTCTTATGCTATTATTAATGTATTTTTGACCTTTCTCCCCACTATAAAACTTATAACCGTAAGCATATATAAAAAAGGCCACAGAAGTTATTTGAGGACAAATTCGCCGGTCCAGAAGAAGAATGACGCAACCGCAAGATACAAAATTCTTAAAAAGAACAAAAAAAAAACGATTTTTGATATCAAAATTATAAAGTATGATCAAAATTAGCCATCCACCACACCGTGACCAGGATCTCGAGATATAAGAATTTTTTGGGGTGTGCCGCTTGTCTATGAAGTAACATAACTTTTTTCCTATTGTATATTTTGACTTAAAATTGTCCAAAAAACTTCTTTATGAATCATATTTTATTGCTGTGTTGGTAAAATTATAAACTAAAAAGTTTGTCACTCAACTTTTTTAACTAAACATGAAACTAACGAAATATGGTGACAAAATGTTTAAAAATTAACAACTCCTTTTATAATGTGTTTAAACATTTTGTACAAATTTCATTGTTATCTAAATACCTCAAAGATAACACAGTAAGAGTTTCAAAAGGAAATATTTACAGCGACGAATGATTCAGCGAGGTAAATTTGAAAAATCATTAAAATTAATTTTTGGCATTTTTGTATAAAATTTGACTTTTGAAAATGTTTTACCAACTCTAGATAAAAATAAACTTCATATTCGGATTCAGCGACCTCGAAAACATAAAAAATTACCAACATTCGTCATTCACCTTAAATTTGATTTTCGTGGTCGGCAAAACGTAATTTTAATTAAATTATTGTTTTTATTGTATTCCTATGAGAATTAGAGAATCTGGTCAAGTTTGGAGCGCTGTAAAACCTAGATAATAAATAAAATTAAACAACTTTATAGTGAAAAATGTTCATGGAAAAATCCTCTACAAAATAGCTATTAAGTTATTTTATTGTGAAATGAACGGAAAAAAAGTTACAACCTCCAAAAGAAAACTTCTTACAAAATTTTTTCTTATTTTTGGTTATAACTTTTTTGTTGGTCACTTGACGATAAAAAGTAATACATGTAAAATTGTAGAAAATTTAATTTGCTACATTTTATGTCTGACTAAATTTTCTGTAGGGTTACTAGTTTAGGAGATACAGTGCGAAAGCCCTTTGCAGCCCTTTTTCCAATATGGCGGAAGGGGGACAAGGGTAGCGACCCCAAAAACTTGAACTTAAGCTTCTACTGAACCCCGCTACACATTAAAAAAATAAAATTGACTCCTCTAAGAAATGAACACTAAATGTAACATTTCAATGGATTAAGCATGCTATTTGGGGTGGCGGTAAAAAATTAAGATAGCTATGATGGTAACCAACGTTCTGAAAAGACGTGTTACAGGAAGAAGAGAGCGAAATGAAAAGTTTATCGAGTATTGGCGGAGAGCTTATATACAGGGTGCGGCATTGTGCGAGGAAGCCCAATTACTCATTTGTCGTAAGTGATACTAACAAAAAAAAAAAAAATTATTTAGGTAACAAATGGAGCATACTTTGAAAATGATTTCAAATATACAGGGCCAGCTATATTGACAGGGTGGAACAAACTTATCATTTTATATTTTTACATTTAAAATTTTACATTTTTGGAATCTTCTCGATGTTCTCATTTTGCATCAGTACCTTTACTGTCTGCACGATTTAGCTAATACACCACCAATGAAACCAACGTGCAGTATTACCCCACACCCGTTTACATTTTTCTGTATACGTCAAGATCCTTACAGTAATTGGAAATTAGAAAAGACTGCAAGACTTGTACACACTTCTAAATAGGTCAAAACGGCAAACAGGTGTATGTTTTCAAAAAAACTTTTGATAGTGTGTAAAAAATATTTTATTATCAGCTAAGTACTTTCGACACATAACGTGTCATCATCAGAGCTTCGTCCTCTTATAAAACCTTCATAGAAGAGCAATTGCTAAACAACACAATAAAAAACATGGATACTGGGCAAAAGCCACAGATATAGGGTATAATAACCCTTTAAAGTGAATAAAATCACATCTAAATTCTTTTATTAATTAGTGAGACAACATGGCTGAGTCAAACCATGTAATAATAAAAGAATTTAGATGTGATTTTATTCACTTTAAAGGGTTATTATACCCTATATCTGTGGCTTTTGCCCAGTATCCATGTTTTTTATTGTGTTGTTTAGCAATTGCTCTTCTATGAAGGTTTTATGAGAGGACGAAGCTCTGATGATGACACGTTATGTGTCCAAAGTACTTAGCTGATAATAAAATATTTTTTACACACTATCAAAAGTTTTTTTGAAAACATACACCTGTTTGCCGTTTTTACCTTACAGTAATGACTGAACTATAAGCCAATGTATGGTTGCCAGTGTCTCGCCACTAGGAGGGATATGGGATATATTTGGGATTACCAAGTACATAGTTTAATTGGATAATAATATTGTAGATACTAATAATGCTTACTTGTTTCCCAAATCTACGGTAGCTGATTGTAAAAACTGCTCTCCTAGCTCATCAGCTACAAAAGTTGGTTTTATGTGTAAAATTCCATTTGAAGTATAGCTGTTGTTTCTGCTGTTTGTGTACCATTCAAATTCGTTGTTCTGTAAACATAAAGAAGCAAGGATATTATACTATAGACTCATAATTTAAACATAGAATATAGACCTTATAGGAGGGTACTGCCCTGTAACGTTTCAGCATAGGATTTTGTGCATCTACTGAGTAGGTGCATGTGGCCTTACAATGACTACGGCATTTTCAAGGGACAAATAAATGTGACCATCTGTTCCATTCAAACTCTTCTTCTAGGAGAGTATATATTCTTTGATATAAAACAACAATTCATCTAAAAAACAAACAACTTGTGCCTTTGGCACGAGTTGCTTATACAGGGTGATTGATTAGTGGGGTAAAGTTCAATAGATCCGCTATAGTAATAGATAGCAATAAAAGTTGATAACAAAAATTTTAGCCACATTTGAGCTTCACATTACAAAATTAGTTAGAATGTTACAGGGTATTCGATAACACAGTGGCAGACCAAACTTATGTTTTTTTAAATAGAATACCCTTTATTTTATTTTATATTCGAAATCCTGTTAATTTCTCCATCACAAAAATATAAAGGTTTGTTATGTTATACAGGGTATTTACAAAGTTATAACCAATTTTATATGAAAATCGTAACAAGTTCAACTCCCTGTATAAATAAAAATCAGCAAAACAGCAATGGTTTATTAATGCCATATTTTTTACGTATTGTCAAAATTTTCAAGAATGATTGGTATTGCTAATTTTCTTTATAGCAAATACAGGGTGAGTCAAAACGCAAGTACATTATTTTCTCAGTAATTTTAAATGGAACACCCTGTATTTTATATCACTATTGAAAAGTACCATTACCGTACTTTAATTTCTAGATAACATTCCCTATGTCTAAATTTATTAGCTTTCGAGATATTTTCATTTTTCGACGGACCAGTAGCGTCGCCACCCAAATCACCAGAATTTAATCAACTGGATTAATTTTTTTGGGGTTACGTTAATAATGAAGTTTATAAAATACCTCCAACAACAAGGGATGATATGAAAAATAGAATACAAAGTGTATTTCGATGTGTTATTTTGCAAATGCTTCGTAGAGTAAGTAGCTCATTCAATGATCGTTTTATGCGTGCATAAATGTGTTAAAAGGTAATTTTGAACACACCTCATGTAATTAAATATTAAAAATATTTTATTAAAAGTAGCTTCTAATTTTTCAAACATGTTTTCTTGCAAAATTTATCACTGATAAATTATTTTTCGTTCTTTATTTGTTTCATTGTTACATTTACATACAAAAGTAGTGTATAATAATTGTCTTCACAAAATGTTGTATTTTTGTGTGTTTTTTTCTAAAATTTATTACTAATTTTCCTTCTTTATTTGTTACATTTACATAAAAAAGTAGTTTTTAATTGTTTTAAAAATGTTGAATTTTGTGGTTGTATTTTTTTTTGTAAAATGTATTACTAATAAATTATTTTTATTTCTTTATTTGCTACATTGTTACATTGATTACCGGATTGATAATCAGTAATCGTCAATTGTCAATTCAGTCATGGCTTACTTAAAATATAGATAAATTTAGACACCTAAAATAATTTGCTCTGAAAAATGGAAATATCTCGAAAACTAATCAATTTGGACATAGCAATGTTATATAAAAATTAAAGTACGGTAATGTTACTTTTCAATAAGGATATAAAATAGAGAGTGTTCCATTTAACATTACTGAGAAAATAATGTACTTGCGTTTTGACTCACCCTGTATTTGGTATAAATAAAATTAGCAATGTCAATAATTCTTGAACTTTTTAACAATAAATAAAAAAAATATGGCATCAATAAACCGTTGCTGTTGGGCTTATTTTTATTTATACAGGGAGTTGAACTTGCTACGATTTTCATACAAAATTGGTTATAACTTTGTAAATACTCTGTATAACATAACAAACCTTTATATTTTTGTGATGAAAAAGTTAACAGGTTTTCGAATATAAAATAAAATATAGGGTGTTCTATTTAAAAAAACAAAAGTTTGGTCTGCCACTGTGTTGTCGAACACCCTGTAACATTCTAACTAATTTTGTAATGTGAAGCTCAAAGTTAGCTACAATTTTTGTTATTAACTTTTATTGCTATCTATTACTATAGCGGATATATTGAGCTTTACCCCACTAATCAATCACCCTGTATGTGTGAACATGGTTCGAGATAATATCGAAACGCCGTTTTCATATTTGGATTTAGGAGACAAAACTACATAGGTATCCATCGATAGATCGGCTCCAAATATAACAGGGGTAGCGACACACAAACGAACGAACGAACGGAAGATTTTGTGAATTGATAACGAAAAAAAGGTTTTCGTTGAAAAAAAGAGTAGCCTAGTACAGATATGTCAGAAGAGCAGACTCTTCCGGATGCTGCGTAAACAAAATTACAGAATTCAGCCCGTTAGAAGAATAAAGAGAATATCACAAAGATCATTTAGGCCGTCCGCACATGGGTAGGCGACGCTCTCCATAGACGGCGCGTTTAGGATTGCAAATCTCCTCGTCTTGTACGACTTTCGTCCCTTGCGATCGGTAGCACACGAGAAAGTTCCCGTGAGACGCACATTTTCAGTCATGGAGCTAAGTTTATTTTATTTGTTTCCTTCGTTTTTTGTTGATTTTTAAGCTAAATTAAATTTTAGTTTTTTTTTAAGATCGGTGAAAGTTATGTTCGTTGATTGTAGTACTAATAGTGTATTGTTGGTAATATAAAATTCTGAAAAACATTAAACTTCTGCTTCTAGGTGTTTATTATAAAATTAATTAATGAAGTAGAAAAATACCATCAATTGTATAATGCTCATTTAGTCGTTTTGGTTGATATACAGCGTGTCTACTTGAGTTGGAAACATGGGAAACTTTTTTATTATTAATTTTACGAAAAAAAGTTATTCTTTATAAAAAGTTCTGCATGCCCCAAAACCTAAGATTCAATTATCAGATATCAAATTTTCTCAATATTATACGAGGTATGTCAAAAAATATGAACTTCGGCTAAGGGTAAAGTACCTTTATTTCTCTCAATATCGAAAATTCTTATGATAAAAAGTTGTTTGGAATTAAAAACTAAGATGAAATATGCAATTACATGCTTCTTGTTGAAAAAAAAAATATTTTTCTCAAATTTATGGATACCCAACATCGTTTTTAATTATTACAAATATCATAACTCGTTTATTATTGATTTTACGAAAAAAAGTTATTCTTCATAAAAAACTTTGCATGGTCTAAAATCTAAGACACAACCATGATATATCAACTTTTATTAATTTTATACGAGGTGTGTCAAAAAATATGAAATTCGCTCAATATTATAGCACCTTTATATTTCACAGTATTTCAATTAGAAGGATGTAATTGCATATTGACACTTAGTTTTTAATTCTAAACAACTTTTTTAATAACCGTTTTCAATATTGTGAAAAATAAAGGTACTTTACTCTTGAGTGAAATTCATATTTTTTGGCATAACTCGTATAAAATTAATAAAATGTCATATCTGTTGGTTGGATCTTCGGTCTTAGGACATACAGAGATTTTTATAAAGAATACCTTTTTTTCGTAAAAGTAATAATAAAAGAGTTATCGTATGTGTAATGAATAAAAACGAAGTTAGTATCAATAAATTTGAGAAAAATTTGGAAAATATTTTTTTCCAATTAGAAGCATGTAATTACATATTTGAGCTTGGTTTTTATTTCCAAACAACTTTTCATAATAAGAATTTTCGATATTGAGAGAAATAAAGGTACTTTACCCTTAGCCGAAATTCATATTTTTTGACATACCTCGTATAATATTGGGAAAATTTGATATCTGATAATTGAATCTTAGGTTTTGGGGCATGCAGAACTTTTTATAAAGAATAACTTTTTTTCGTAAAATTAATAATAAAAAAGTTTCCCATATGTTTCCAACTCAAGTAGACACGCTGTATAAAAAATGTGTTCTTCCTGGTTGGAAGATGTGAGCAAACTGAATCGACTAGTGTGCGGAGAGCAATCGCTTGTGCCGCAGGGTTCGTCCAAGACGTCTCTTCGATCGACACATATGCGGACGGCCTTAGAGATGATGTTGATGAAGCAATGGCAAGAAACAAGAAAGATATGGTTTGTTCAACAGTAAATGGTTTGAGTTCAATTAGTGCGGTCGTAAATATTATTAAATTTATCTGACCTGGCCCATTGTTAAGACCCACCCGGAGCGATAAGCCACCGAGGTAGACAGAGTTGGTCTTTTGCAATTAACACTGACTAGACGGTACTCCCATAATAAAGCCTAAAATAAATTTTACCTGAAACCGGGCCTTTTATACTATTATCGGTTAATCCGGGCTGTTTATAGTGGTAACTAATTGAACTTAACCATTTATTGTTTAACATACCATACCTATAAGGTGGAGATTAACAAATGGTGCATATCTCTAGCAGTACTAATTTGCATATTATTGCACCGTATAGAATTTGAAGTTTCTTCCTAGTCGCGCCTTGGAATTAAATAATTTTAATACTCAGTAGCAAACTTCAATGTCAGTAACCAATCACCAACTTTAATTACAGTTCTTAGAACATTTTTAGATGCGCCCTCATATGCAAATTTGTGTCATCCCAAATGACGGGACCTCTACTTATAGGTAAACTTTTTCTTTATATAAATGTAGGTTTCATTGCATTTTATGGTAAATTACAGCAGAGAATGACCATGCAGCGACAAAGTATAAAGCTATGCATAATAATTAGCAGTTTTGGTTTTTCCTTTAATCTAAAACTTTTTTAATGTATTAAAATGCAAAGTGATTAAGACACATATATTCATTTTTTCAATTAACATCGTGTAATTCCCAAATTAAATTATCTGCCATAGACAAATATGAATATAGTGCAGTCACTGAAGGTGGATATGAGCTATTACCTCCGATTTCGTTGAACCTCCATAGATTTGCATGAAAATTGGTGACTGGTTAGAGGATATCTCAAGGAACAAAGGTGACATGGTGTCAACTTGCGCTTTTACCCTGGGGGTGGATGCCACCCCTTCTCGGGGGTGAAAATTATTTTATTGAATATAACCCCATAGTTCGATAGAGGGACAAATTCTAAGCAAAATTTGTTATATAAAGGTATTGAAATAAATCAAAACTTTTTGAGTTATTGGAGATCAAAGGTTTGAATTTTTCTTGAAAAAAATGCATGTTTTTATCCAATTTTTCATCAATAACTCAAAACTATAAGTTTTTAGAAAAAAGTTATTATTACCAAAATTAAAGATATTAAAAAAAACTCTTTATAAGAAAAACCTTTTACTGTTAACTAAAAGTGAGTTATAAGTAATAGGATATAATATTTTTTTCGCCAAGTAAAAAAATCTAAGTATTCAAGCTGAAATAACGGGAAAATAATGCATTTTATAACATAAACTTATTAAACATTTGTCAAAGTACTTAAAAATATCTATCAAATAAGCCCCCGAATATGTTGATAGCATTAAAATTTATGCACCAAAATTTTTTAAAAATTTATTTTTTCAAAATTTTTCCAAAAAATGTTATTCTTTTTTTTAATAACTCCGTTTATTTTTAATATATCATGTTTATTTAAAAACCGTTTGAAAGATAATTCCAAAAGCTATTTAACCACGTTAAATTTGATCTTTTAAACACCTTACTTTCTTAAAAATAAAAGGGGAAATGGCCCTGGTTGCTTGGTTTTCAGAGGAAAATTTAAGATTTAAACGTTTCTATCTCGGTTATTTTTTACCCTATGGAAATAGTAAAACAAGTAAAATATTTGACACAGAAAAACTAAACTTTGCGTATATATCATTTTTTACGTATACATATTGAGTATTTTTGGAGTTATTATCAAAAGAATATGAAAATTACAATAATTTTAAAAATTATGATTTTTTTAAATCATATCTTTTTTCAAAAATATGCCTTCTAAACCGGTCAAAATTATTAAAATCAGTACTTATGTCAATATAAAGAAGTTCTTGTAAGGATTACCATAAATTTTAATTTTTGTGGAAATGGCGTATGTTTTATTTTTCACTTTTTCCTAAAAAATTCGAAAGGGTTCTTTTATTTTTATCATAATTTGCTTAATTTTGACGACATTACCTTGTTCTGAAGCTCATTTAATAGGTATTCCAAAATACGTTGACAAATGATTAGCAGGTATATTTTATACATTGCATCGTTTTCCCGTTATTTAAGCTATTCCCGTTATGTCAAGATCAATGAATTAAAATCACAACATATATTTACAAAATGTCGTAAAATATCGCCTAATATAGAAATAAATAACAAAGCAATTCCACAAGCCGAAAGCGTTAAATACCTTGGTATGCACCTGGACAAAACTTTGACATGGAGAACACATATATGGAAAAAGCGCCAACAGTTAAATTTAAAATTTCGTAAACATTATTGGATACTGGGCAGAACATTGAAGTTGTCTATACGTAACAAACTGTTGGTATACAGTACAATACTCAAACCGGTCTGGACCTATGGGATCCAGCTATGGGGTACAGCAGCAAAATCCCAACATATCCATAATGGAAAGATTACAATCCAAAGTGTTACGCTCTATAACAGACGCCCCATGGTTCGTGTCAAACAAAGACATTTATTGTGATCTAGAAGTACCTACGATCAGTGAAGTGATAGTTCAGTGCAGTGTTCGGTACATAAAACGCCTAGAAAGCCATCCAAATGCCCTGGCTTGATAATAAACTTGAAAATAAACTTGCTTGATAATAGTCAACAAACTCACAGACTAAAACGTAAAAATCCACTGGACCTTATTTATAAATAAGTTTTATACCTCACCGTAATTGTGTTTATATTTTAGATATATGTATTGTTTGTAAATGTAAAATGTATGTTTGTATGTAGCATATTATCGGAATGTCATGTTTGTTCCATACTAGAGGTCCAGTCATTGGACTGACCTCTCTAACGTCAATAGGGATGTTCACTAATTTTTAAATATAGTTAAATTCAATAGATTACAAGGTATATAAAAACGTAACAATCATAAAACTGTTTAAAAATGTATATTTTTTAAAATAAATGAGTTCATAATGTTGATTTTCTTGGAGGCTAGAAAAACGGTACCCTGCAGCGAGGCTACGGTCTGTGACGTCAGCAGTCGTAACGTCTTTGATCGACGACTAGTTTTGTATACTTATTTACTCAGTGTATTTGAATGTGCGCAGTTTTTTACCTATTTAATTATTAAAAATAAAGCCAAATAAGTGGTGTTTTGTTCCTGGGTGTGTAAATACATCAAAAAACAGTTCTGACAAGATTTTTATTACCGTTCCAGCCAATTTAAAACAGAAAAAGAAATGGTTTGTTGCAGCTAGAACTTAAAATAATTAACTTAAAGAACTAACTTAATAAAATAAACATTATAGAAGTTTTCCAGAGACTTTCGGCCCTTGGTAATAATGTAATTGTTCTTTCTGCATTTACATTTTTCAAAAATACTTATTATTAGTTTTCTCACGATTCGAAAAAAATAAATGAATTTAAATAGCATTGGACCAAGATTTTGCACCTACCCCCTTAAAGAGTAAATGAAAAAGTTTCGGGACCTCAAATTTGTATTCCTTAAACTGGGATATTCCTAAAAACGGGATTCTAATAATACATACAGTAAAAGTAAACCTTGAAAGAACTACATGTGGATGTAAGTATGACTTTATATTATATTAAAATTATTAATAATTTAGTGAAAATATTGGTTGAAATGAAAATGTATAATACCCAAGTTCAAAAATATTTTTTACCTTGGAACAGTTGTCAACTCGAAATACGAAACAACCGAAATAAGATCTAGAGTTGAAAAGGACATAGCAACATTTAACAACATGCATGAGAAATATTTTCACCCATTGCGACATAATATCTCTCCCACTAAAAATGCGGCTGCTAAAATGTTATTATTTCCGGTCTTGCTATATGGCGCAGAGGCCTGGACAATAATGGAAACAATAATGAAAAAGCTAGAGGCATTCGAGATGTGGGTGTACCCACGTATCCTCAAAATATCCTGGGCGACCCACACCAACGTACAGGTATTGCGTCGAATGGGAAAACAAAAAGAAATCTCTTTTACAATTAAGAAACGAAATCTTCAATATTTCGGTCATATCATGAGGCATGATAAATGTTGTATACTCCAACTGATAACGCAAGGTAAAATAGGGAGCAAACGCGGACCCGGAAAAAAAGACACTCATGACTTAAAAACTTACGCCAATGATTTGGACAAAAATCGATCGAGTTATTCAGAAACGCCTCAAATGAAATTAAAATTGCCATGATGATAGCCAACGTCCACAACGGACAAGGCACATGAAGAAGAATAAAAATATTTTTAATACACCTAACCAAGGTAAAGTAATAACCAGCCGATGTATGTATACAATATGCATGCGTACAATGCATGCATACAACTTTCTCTATTTTTTTTTTGTGGAGTATTAAGCATTTATTTGTTTAGCTTAAAGAAGACATGGAAAATTATATGGAATATACACTCAGTAAAGCTGTGGTAGATTTATTTTTTTACAAGATGCCAATAAATCATACACCATTGTTACATCTACACTACAGTCGGTAGTTTATACGAATCGGCTTTCTGAAAACCTTCTTCCATTTTATTTGTTTATTTTTGTAAAACCCAAAATATGTCCTTACAAACAGTCTATCCACTTTAAACTAAGCAAATTCACTATAAAACTCCACTTTAACCCTGATAAAACAAGAAGAGAACAAAATAAAATGACCTGAAACGTCAAACAGGTAAACAGTAACACTATGAGAATGGCGCGCGCTTGGGGTATGCAACTAGTGACGTCAGGCCAATAGAGAAGCGTTCTTGAAATTTAAAATAATGCTAGATTTCTAATAAAGATTTTTTATAGAAAGGCTTTTTCAATTTTGTTGAAATTTTGGACAATTATTCCTAGGGTGTTTCTTAATCGTTTTACATGTTTGAAATGACTTTTTAATTTTTTGTGAACATCCCTATTCTTTTTTATTTCAAACCCCAAAGACGCTTATTGTTAGAATTTTTATAACTAACAGATTGCTGAAAAAACGTTTCAAAAAAAAATTCCCGTTATGTAGATTTGAGTACTCGTCGAAAAAAGTACACATTCAATTGCCAATAACTCACTTTGAACTAACATTAGTTTAGTTCTTTAAGTGAGGAGTGTATTCAGTTTTTCCTTAACATCAATTTCAGTAATAATAACTATTTTGTAAAAGCTTATAATTTTTGAGTTATACGTAAAAAAACGATTTAAAACATGCATTTTTTTACGAAAAAATTTAATCTTTGGTCTTTAATAACTCAAAAAGTGTTGACTTATATTAATAACTTGATATAACAAATGTTGCTTATAATTTGTCCCTCTATCGATTTATGGTATTATTTTTAATAAAATAATTTTCACCCCCGAGAAGGGGTGGCATCCACCCCTAGGGTAAAAGCGCAAGTTGGCATCATGTCACCTTTGTTCCTTGAGGTATCCTCTAATTATACCAACTTTCACGAAAATCGATGGAGGTTCAACGAAATCGGAGGTGAAAATCTTCAGTGACTCCACTAATAATAATAATTAAGGTTTATTTCAACATGTAGACCAGGGAATTTAGCACAAAATAAATCGATTTTTAAACACAGCACCTAGATATTTGCAACTTTTATCATTATGTTCAGGATGATGCCAGGAAAAGTCTAGAATAGAAAAATGGGTGAAAATGTATAGTGGCATTTTAAAGTGCATAAAATGCATAGAAAAGTGTATAAACATGTCAAAATATTTGTAATAATGGCCAGATTTTGTTACTCGGGAGTTTTTGGGGTCGCTGAAGACGAGTAATCCATTAGAACCGACCACCGGAGCACCTGGTGCCCAGATTCAGTGTTAAGGCACGTCATCTGAAGTTTCGAGGGTTTTCATCACTAAATTGATGCAAATAGATTACTCGGGAGTTTTTGGGGTCGCTGAACAAGAATACGCCATCAGGACCGACCCCTGGTGTATCTGGTGCTTAAAAACACTTAAAACTCCAGAAGATAACATGACTTAGCATTGACCTTTTGCACCAGGAGGTCCGGGTGTGGGTTGTGATGACGTTTTCGTATTCAGTGGCTTTAAAAACCGCCTAGTAATCTATTTACATGCATTCAATGCCAAAAGCATTCGAAACTCCATAAGATGACGTGTCTTAGCAGTGATCGTGAGCACCAGGTGCTCCGGGGATCAGTTGTGATAGCGTACTGGTGTTCAGTAAACCTAAAAACCCCTCGTGTAATCTGCTGGCATCAATTTAGTTCCAAAATACCTCGAAACTCCAGAAGATGGCGTAACCATAGACATCAGGTGGTCCGGAGTTGGTTCTCATGGAGTATTCTTTTTCAGAAACCCCAAAAAAACCGCCCGTATAATCCATCAAGTTCATCAATTTCATGCCGAAAACCCTCTAAACTCCAGAAGATGACGTGCCTTAGCAGTGACACTGGCCACCAGGTGTTCCGGGGATCGGTTATGATGGCGTATTCGTGTTCAGGGACTCCAGAAACCTCCAACTAATGTACTTGCATCAATATAGTGCTGATAATACTCGAACTTCCAGATGGCGTGTCTTAGTAGTGACCCTGAGCACATGGTGCTCCGATGGTCAGTTCTGATGGCGTATTCATCTTCAGCGACCCCAACAACCTCCGAGTAACAACGTCTGGCTCTTAATACATATATTTTGACATGTTTATGAACTTTTGAAAACATTTTATGAACTTTAAGAAGCAACTAAGTATGCATTTGTACACATTTTTGTATAGTAGACTTTTTTCCTGACTTCATTCTGAACACAAAATCAAAAAGTTGCATGTAGGCCAGGAACCGAAGCTTTTCACCTCGAAATTTTTACAGAATGGATCGATTTGCTTGAAAATTTGAGAATAAGTAGTGGATAGTCCAATGATCAAAATCTATATGATTCTAAAATGCGCTTTTACCATGTGGGTGGTTGCCGCCCCATCTCGGGGGTGGAAATTTTTTATTATATTTTGACCGCAAAAGTTGATAAAAACATTCATTGTAAGCAAAAAATTTTCTATAAATTTTTTTGAGAAAATTAATAGTTTTCGATTTATTCGCTATCGAAAGTGTTAGTTTTGTATAGGAAAAATCAATGTTTTTTCGATATACTCATTTACGATTCACTCAATTTTTGCGGTAGAAAATTTTTCAGACCAAGTTCTTGGGAATTAAATAGCCTACAATTTTATATTAAAACATTTTTTCGTATCTCTGATGTTAATCTTTCTATACTGAAAAAATGGTATTTTTTA
Source organism: Diabrotica virgifera virgifera (assembly GCF_917563875.1). NCBI lineage: Eukaryota > Metazoa > Arthropoda > Insecta > Coleoptera > Chrysomelidae > Diabrotica > Diabrotica virgifera. The sequence goes on along the minus strand of NC_065450.1, from coordinate 64,096,871 downwards.
CCAAACTACAAAAATTGGATATTTGCTTTTAACTCCAGTTTTTTTAAAACTAATCATTCTAAGCCAGTCACACTTCTAGAATCTATGTAGTATTAATACATCAATAAATAAGAATGAATAAGGCCAATGACTAAAAACACCGCTAACTTTCATTATTATGCTTTCAATTGGATTTCTCCTTTTTTTTGAAAAAAAAATATATTGATTTTTTAACCGTAACTTTTTTATTTTTTATCTTACGAAGTTTGGCAAAAAATAATTTTGTAGGTTTTTACAAGATCTATAAGGTTTTTAATATTAAATCTTTTTAAAATTCTCAGTCACAAAAAGAGGTGACTTTGAAAGGGTTGGTAAAGGTGGTTTTTGCACGTTATTATAAGTTTTAATTGTGAATACCTCACTCAATTTTTGCCGTAGAAAAAAGTTTTGCAAACCAGGTTCTTGGGAATTAAATAAGCTACAATTTCATTTTGAAATATGTTTTCGTATCACTGATGCCAATCTTGCTATTCTGAAGAAAAAGATTTTTTTTAAACTACAAAAATTCGTTATTCGCTTTAACTCAATGTTTTTAAAAACTAATCATTATAAGCCGGTCAAACTTCTAAAATTTATTAACAATACATAAATAAAACACACTCAATAAGGTCAATTACTAATTTTAATTCGGGTAGTAATTAGGGGGTTGCTTGCGATCCCTTTCTCTCGCTGAAAAAATAGGGACTGACATTCTTTTCATTATAAGTCACTTAATTTTTGAGCCAGAGACTTTTTTTATTTTTGGAGATAGATATTTTTAAGTACTTTAAATTAGTTTGAAGAAGTTATCCTCGAAAAATGCACAGTTTGCCCGTCTTTTCAGTTTGAAACTACAATATTTAGCATTTGACGAAGAACAGCTAACATATAATAAAGTATAGCTCGATTACTATTGGTCTTAAATAAAATAAAAAAGCTGTTTTGTTTATTTCTTCAAAAGGTACATTTTTGTTAAGCAAAGTTGTTTTGATAAAACGAAAACTTTTTGAGTTATTAGCCAAAAACTGATTAAAAACATTGATTTTTTCGATATAAAACTAACACTTTCGATAGCGAATAAATCGAAAACTATCAATTTTATCAAAAAAATGTATAGAACGTTTTTTGCTTAGAATAAATGTTTTTACCAACTTTTGCGATTAAAATATAATAAAAAATTTCCACCCCCGAGATGGGGTGGCAACCACCCCCATTGTAAAAGCGCCTTTCGGCATGATATAGATTTTGATCCTTGGACTATCCACTACTTATTCTCAAATTTTTAAGTAAATCGATCCATTCTGTAAAAATTGCGAGGTTTTGTTATATTTTAAGTTTCATTACTTGGACTAATGTCTCTAGGTGCTGTATTTAAAAATCAATTTATTCCGGTATTTTTTAGTGCTAAAATTTAGCACTAAAAAACAGATTTAATCTCCTGGTCTAATGTATGTTATTTTACAAATAAAAATGAATTGCAAGGCTTTGAACTCAGATGCTACTGTTTGAATAACAGTTCAAGGTTAGAACTGGAAGGATTATTAAGAGAACCAGATTATAATTAGATATTTATATTTTTTAGGAAATCCCGTCCAGTTTGCAGAGCAGGTAACACATTAATTAACTCGTTTGCGTATTAAATTTGTATGCTTTATTTTTATAGTCCGGGCACTATGGTCGACATGCTGGGAAAAATATTCTGATTCCGTTTTTCAACGAAAACTTTGTTCTCGTTTATAAATTCGCAAAGTCTGTTCGTTCATTCGTTTCTGTGTCGCCGCCCCTGCAATATTCCGGAGACGATCTACCGATGGATTCATAATTTTGTAGTTTTGTTTCCTGAATGCATCTCTGAAGACGGTGTCTGTGTTTTCAGTTAATAAATTTGCAGATTGTCGTGAGCAAATCATCATTAATAATTATTATTCTTTGAACAAATTTTTCAAACAATTTTGATGACTTGATTTTTTTGGAACATTATTTTAGGTATTTTGGACAATTCTTAATAATGAATTATTTGGACGATTCTCTGTAGACATCTTAATTTTACAATTTATACATATAAGGAGATATACAAATAAGCTACAGTCATTTGAAATGTGTTGTTACAGAAGGATGCTTGGAATCGCATAGACACAGGAGAATACGAACACGGAGTATTGCGAAAAATGGGTAAAAAATAGAAAATAAAGTAAGTTCGATAAAATAAGTATTCTTTTTCTCATGATCATCTTTCAGTGCGTCACAGTTTTTTGATTTCTTTCTAACGCATTAAATTGTATGTGACAGAAAAAAGGCACGTCCGTGATTACAGATATTTACAACATTTATCCTAGTTATTCTAGTTGTCGATAGATGGCGCCATAATAAAAACAATATTTTTTTTAATTAGATAATAATATTACAAATATAATCTGTATAATTTATAAGACTATACAAATCAAAGAAAATACCATTTTATAAATGCAAGAAACACATTTGATTTGTTTTTATTTCAAATTAAAAATAAAATGTGACAACTGTCAGATTTAACTAAAATGTCATGTTAGAATAAATGTCAGAAATGTGTATTATCACGGACTTTCCATTTTTCCTATCATTTGTTACGCACTGAAAAATGCTCATGACAAAGACAATACCTATACTAATTTCAGTATAAAATCAAATCGTACTGTAATCTATGGCCTTGTCTACACAATGATAGTTTTACCAACGAATATACAGAGATGTTCAAAATTATGGAATAAATAAATTTTTTTGAGAATAGGCCATTTTGGACAAAAATTCCGAGAGGTCGATTAGGTACACTAGTACCTAACGTCATCCATCTGGGCGTGATGACGTAATCAATGTTTTTTTAAATGAGAATAGGGGTCGCGTGCTAGCCCATTTGAAATGTTATTCAATTCTTTATTTAGCAATACCTCCAAGCATTAACACAATTATTTACATAGGGTGTTCAAAAACATATTTTTTAAATTAAAATAATTGGCACAAAAAGAAGAATGCATTTAATTTATTTATTTCAAAATGAATTTTACTGTTGTTAGAAAACAGAAAAAAAATTATTTGACAAGTAGGTAAACGTTGTTTTTGCTTAAATCAAATGTTTAAACAGCCAAGAGGCAGATGGGTGGGAGCTGGGTATTTATCACAAACCTGTTATCACAAACCATAATTCCTGTTAATTGACATGTTCTTCGTGTCGGAGTAATTAAAATGCCCAACATATTTTTTGTCAGCCAAACAATTTTTCATATATTATATAAGGCGTTTAGAAGATAAGGGATACAGTTGCATTTTTGCTACTTTTGAGAAAATCAAGTTTGAAGTTTAACATCTTTCCTAAATTCTACCGCTTGTCTTTCAAAATAGTTAGTGATTGGCTGGTCTTTTTTACTTTAAAAACTTTTTTGGAATAGTACCTACAATTATATCAGATAAACTTGGCATTTTACAAGCTATTTTAAAATAAGAAACAGCACTTATACCCATTGTCTTCCAATTGAAATACTTGGACTGTACTTGTATCTTTATTCTTTTAAATACAATTTAATTAACAAAACACAGAATTTTTGTGAAAAAGTTAAAAATTGGTATATATAATATGAAAAAAGTAGAAAACACAGTAAAAATAAACTTAACTAGTCATCATCGCTTTCAAAGCAATTATCTGGTTCGTCGGGCTCTTCCTGAATATTATCCCGAGTGGCTTGATCTGGGATTTGTTGTCTTTCCCGTTGTTGATGAGGCAAATTTCTGTAGAAGTTGTGATAGATGGGAGGCTATTATGGGAGGATTATTAAGGGATCTAGAGCTCTTTAAAGATGGCGTCTTGTGATTAGTTTTTTTTAATACCTCCAGAACGGTACCATTTAAAAAAAAATCGAAAATTTGTATGCCTATTTATTCTCCACAGATAAATCGATTTCATCTATTGTGAATGTATAGTAGTGGTCATAGGCGTCGGTTTTGGGCAGGGCAATGGTTATTTTATCGCATAACTTTTTTCTTTATCTTTTAAGCAATTTTGACCGCGGATTTTTAAATTATGAGGTATTTTATTACTAAAAGTTACTCTTACTTTAAGTCGGTAGAATACACTGTATTCTATAAAAATCGATTTGAAAATATTTAGTTCTTTGAATTTGAAAAAAATGTTCGCAAAAAAACTGTTTAGAATAACAAAAACTGGTACGTTTATTTATTTTCCAGATATGAATCGATTTCATCAATTCCGAATTTCTAGTACCCATCATAGGCGTCCGTTTTGTGTAGGTCAACATTTATGGTATCGCACAACTTTTTTGTTTTGAATTTTTAAGCAATTCTGACACTAGATTATTAAATTATGAGGTTTTCTAGTACCCAAAGTTATTCTTGCTTTAAATCGGTAAAATACACTATTTTATTTTGAAAATATTTTTCAAATTTTTCTTAAATTCAAAAAACGAAAAGTTTTCAAATTGATTTTTCTAGACAACGGTGCATCTTAGTGACTTCGTGACTTAGTGAACACCTCACAATTTGCTATTACAGTATCAGAAATGCTTAAATGTTAACGACAAAAAAGTTATGCGATAAAATAACCCTTGCCCTACCCAAAACGGACGCCTATGACCGGTACTAGAAATTCGCAACTGATGCAATCGATTTATCTCTGCAAGATAAATAAGTTTACCAGTTTTCGTTTTTCTGAATAGAAGCGTTCTATTCAGAAAACTAATTACAAGACTCCATCTTTAAAGAGCTCTAGCTCCCTTAGGAGGCATTTTCGGACTAGATGAATTGAGTTCAATTGTCTTAAAATTATCTGAGGAATCTCCGGTCTTCGTTTGTCGGGATATTTTCTGAACGCCCTGTATGACTAACACTTATCTGGAGGCCAAGTGATATAAGCGTACTTATATCCAATGGCTGCCAAATGATAAACAAACTATTTTCAGGATATAAGTGAAATATCCATATATGCCACTACTGGTTTTAAATTCACTTGTGTCCTTTGTCCACAACATTAAAATGGGTATTGACTATCTATTTCTGTACTTATCTCCAACTTGACCAAAATTGCACTTATACCCCTTGGCTTCTAGATGCCTCATTATAAAATTTGCTATTGGTAAACTTAAAAACAACCTGCCAGTTTTCACAATCATAAACTTGTCAGGATGACAAGTTTAACAATTAAAATCACGTTCCACAATCAAAACTTCCCCTGTTCCAGTGTTCCCATACATCAAAGTTTGTCCGACTAGACACCGTTATGCGTTAAGGTATTAACTCATTTTCAGCTTGCTATTAATAATTTTTTTTGGTACCATATATTAAATGGATCCATATTATATATGGCTCTCAGACATGGACGTTTACAAAAGAGAATATGGAAAAAATAGCAAAGACAGAAAGAGCCATGGAAAGACAAATGCTGAACATTAAATTATCAGACAGGAAAAGAAACGAATGGATCCGCAAAACAAAAGTGAAAGACGTCTCTACCCAAGTAGCAAAGCTTAAATGGAAGTTCGCCGGACACACCCTACGGCAGAAGGATGAAAGATGGACTAAGATGGTAATACATTGGAGACCATGGAACCACAAACGAAAAAGGGGAAGGCCACAGATGCGATGGTCAGATGACCTGAAGAAACAACTGGGTCAAAATGGATGCAAATTGCCCAAGATAGAGAGGCATGGAAGAAGGAAGAGGAGGCCTATATCCAAGGATGGATGTTTAGGGCTGATTAGATAGATAGATAGACGCGGGATCCAGGCCTAGTCACTTCCGACAAAAAAAAGCAGGTTTGAAATTTGAATTTAGCGGGACAAAATACATACAAAAACCTCCGTGGACTTTGATCGCCCACGAAATAGCCCTGATTCCTAAACTAATATAATGCATTACTTACTCCACCTCCAGCCAACGTATCTTCGTGTTTCCATTTATCTAAATTTAAACAGTCGAAATTATCTTCAAATATCAGATCACCCGAACATATATTTTTGGGCGCAAAGGGCCCACTAGCCGTTGTCACACTTCTTACACAATAGGAGTTCACTTTACAAACCGCTGCTAGCACGAAGACAAGAAGCACTTTCATCTTGGTGCACGTTTTTCTTTGCACTAAGTATTTGATAGTACGTGATCTTCGTTTATATATCTTGCTGCACTAAATATTATCGATTTCATGCATATTAATCAGATCGGGATTACCAGATAAATAAAAAATATACCTAATGGACTTATTTATTGAACTATAAATAGTTGTTTTTCAATATGATTAATCTGAATACATATCACTAAAAAATATACCTAATGGACTTATTGAACTATAAATAGTTGTTTTTCAATATGATTCATCTGAATACATATTACTCATCAAATAAAATTTAAATTATGAGTCCAGTTTTATACACTGAGTTGCAAAAATTCAATCCACGCAGCTTTTATAGAGCAGAAAACAATTTTTTGAAAATTCCCCTTATAGATTGGGGGTAGATTTAAGGGGGAACATTAAATGTAAATAAGAAATAAGAAACCGAATTAATGCGAAAAGAATATTTGTTTATAAAAATATAATATGGCATTATTCGAAAATTGACAAAATGAAAAGTGGCGTTGTTGATAAAAAACCTATACTAAATTTACAATCAAGATGCAGTAGAAATAAACAAACCAAGACACGTTAAATGCTACTATTAGCACTCCCAAGTCATAATTTACAATGTATAAACTTTGGAAATCATGATTTGGGATTTACAATGTATACACATTGTAAATTATGATTCGGGAGTGCTCCTAATAGCATTTATCAATTTAACGTGTCTTGGTTTGTTTACTTCCACTGCATCTTGATTGTAAATTTAGTATAGGTATATTAAAATCACAGTAAAAATAGAAATAAACAAACCAATAGGTACACATTGAATGTTACGAGGAGCAATCCCTAATCATGATTTACAATGTATATGTTATGTTACCGGCCAAACACGATGTCAGGACAAACTAGTTTGGCCTAGGCCTGATCCTGATATAAATACACACACTTCAGGCCAAACTAGTTTATCCTAAAGTGTATGTTTTTATATCAGGATAAACTAGTTTAGCCTAGTCTAAACCAATTTAATCTAGTCGAAAGTACATAATTGATTACAGATATGTTGCTGATTTAAATGTAAGTTTAGAAGACACTATTAAGAGTCGTAAGACTTTTAAGTATTTAGGGTAAATGATAAACCGAGATGGCACGTATATGAAAGATATATAAATGAAAATAATACGGGGAAAACAAGCCACAAAAGCACTTAATCGAGTGATATGGAACACTCTAACTAAAGAAAACCAAATAGGATTTTTCAGGGCATAGTGCTGAATATTACCCTACAAAAGCGGAAGAATGGCCAGTGACAACAATAATACGAAATAAAATACGAACAGTTGAATTGGCGTTTATGAGAAGGTGTCTACAAATTACAAGGTAGGATAGAATAGATCACCTGGTCAGATACAAGAGGACGTAACTCTATGATTGACTACATTATGACAAACAGACAAATACACCCCAGGGATATAATAGATGTGCGCACTCTATCGTCCGCCAATGTAGGATCCGACCATGGCCTGGTACTAGGGAAAATAAATATAGAAATCAACACACAACGCAAAAGAAATACAAAAGTCGAAGAAAAGTTAAACATAGAAAGCTTAGAAGACCAAGGGACACAAAACTTGTATAGAAACAGACTAACAGAAAAGCTTAACAGCCATAACCTAGAGACTAAAAAGGATATAGAAGAAACCTGGAAAATTATTAGAAAAAGTATCCTACAAGCAGCAGAAGAAGCTTTAGGTAAAAGAAAAGTCAACAAAAATAAACGTGAATACAAAACTCCATGGTACGACGAAAGGGTGAAAGCACTAGCAAATCAAAAGTAACAAGCTTTCCTAACATACAAAAGAGTGAAGACACCGGAGGCACGAGACGACTACGTGACAATCAGGAATAGAGTAAACCAAGAAATAGATAACATCAAAAAGGAACACTGGGAGAAATTTATCAAAGATATGGAATACAACCTCTATGGATCCCAGAAAAAGGTGTGGAAGATGATAAGGAGACAAAAAACAGAAATGAATGAATTTATACGGATAGATAACATTACGGAGACACAATGGACTGAGCATTTCGCGAAATTATATGGAGAAGGAGAGAACAGAGAAATACACATTAATGAAACCCACGATAGAGTACTAATATCAGAAGAAGAGCTACAAGAACGAATAAAAAAATTAAAAAATAGAAAAGCACCTGGTCCTGATAAGATAAATAATGAACTGCTAAAATATGGAGGAAGAACACTACTCAAATGGCTCCTAAAATTATTTGTCGATATAATAAATATCGGAGTAGTACCAGCGGAATGGAAGGAAAGTCTCCTGCTACCGATACTCAAAAAGGGAGACTCGAAAAATCCTGAAAATTATAGAGGCATTAGTCTGATGAACAGCACATTAAAATTGTTGACGGCAGTCATAAAAGATAAAATCGAGGAAAAAGCGAATATGGCAGATGAACAGCAAGGCTTCCGGAAGAACCGTAGCACAATAGATGCAATTTTTATTATCAGGCAAATAGTAGAAAAGTCTATTGAATATAGAAAACCAGCATACATGTGATTTGTAGATTTAAAAAGTGCTTTTGACAGGGTGAGGCGAAATGATATCTTAAATTTATTACAAGCTGAATAAATAGACCACCAGATAATAAGGCTAATTAAGGAAATTAACAAGAACAACAAGACCAGAGTTATAATGTCAACAGGAGAAACAGAACGCATAGAACTAAAAGGAGGAATCCGCCAAGGAGACTCGCTCAGCCCATTGTTATTCAATATGATGATGAATCAAATAATTCACGAAGTCAGAAAACGACATGGATACCACATGGGAGCGCATAAAATCACGATACAATGCTATGCTGATGATGCAGTACTAATTGCTGATAACGAGGATGACCTACAAAGGCAGCTCCACACTTTCAATCTCACAGCAAATAAATTTAATATGAGAATATCGGTAGAAAAAACTAAATGTATAGTGATAGGTAAAGAGCCGCGTAGATGCAAGTTAGAAATAGACGGCAAAATTGTAGAACAAGTCTTCTTCTTGTAGTGCTTATCCGTTTCGGATGTTGGCGACCATCATGGCAATCTGCACTTTGCACACTGCTGCTCTGAAAAGATTTGTAGTGGTTGTGTTGAACCACGTTCGTAGATTTTTCAGCCAGGAAATCCTTCGCCTTCCTGGTCCTCGCTTTCCCTCTACTTTTCCCTGCAAGACCAGTTGCAGCAGTCCATATCTCTCACTGTTCCTCATGATGTGACCGAGGTATTCGATTTTGGCTGTTTTTATTTTGATTAACAGCTCTTTTTCTTTTTTCATTCTCAGCAAAACACCCTCATTAGTAATGTGGTCGGTATAAGATATCTTCAGGATTCGACGATAAAGCCACATCTCAAAAGCCTCAATTTTCTTGCAGGTGGCGTCTGTGAGAGTCCACGACTCAACTCCGTACAACAGTATAGGAAATATATAACATCGTAGTAATCTGACTTTTATGGGTATCGACAAATCATGACATTTGAACAACTTTGCCATTTTTTGAAATGCAGATCTTGCTTTCTCTATCCTACATTTGATTTCTATAGAATGGTCCCAATTTTCATTGACGTTCGTACCAAGGTAGGTGTATGTTTTTACTCTTTCTATTTGTTGACCATTCACACTGATTCGTCCAAATTGCTGTTCATTCTTAGAAATCATCATACATTTGGTTTTCTTAGTGTTTAGTGAAAGTCCGTATCTCTGACTGACTTCTGCGATTCTGCTCATTAACTCCTGTAGGGCTTCAGAACTGTCAGCGAATACCACAGTGTCGTCTGCGTATCTTATGTTATTGATACATTCTCCGTTAATTCTAATTCCGGCTTCAACATCATCCAATGCTTCTTGGAAGATTTCCTCAGAGTAGATGTTAAACAGCAGTGGGGATAGTATACATCCCTGACGGACCCCACGTTTGATTTTGATATCGTCGGATTCTCCTGCCTCTGTCCGGATAGATGATGTTTGATTCCAGTATAGATTGCTGATAATCCTTAAATCACAGGTGTTTATTCCAATATTGGTTAATATCTCCATCAGCTTGTCGTGCTTTACTGTATCGAACGCTTTATGGTAATCAATGAAACATGCATAAATATCGCAATTCACGTCTCTACATCGTTGAAATAGCACTTGTATACTAAATAGAGCCTCTCTTGTACCCACTGCATTTCGAAAACCAAACTGTGTTCGGCTGATTTTTTCTTCGCACAGTCTATATATCCTTTGATGTATAATTTTTAGAAATAGCTTTAAAATATGGCTCATTAAGCTGATGGTTCGGAAATCACTGCAGGATACGGACTTTGTTTTCTTTGGTAAAGCAACAAACGTCGACTTCAACCATGCTTTTGGTATTACTCCGCTTAAATATATGTCGTTAAATATTTTGGTTAGGCGTTGAGTACCGTCGGTGTCAAATAGTTTTATGAGTTCAGCATATGCATTGTCAGGTCCAGAAGCTTTGCCATCTTTTAGTTGTGATATTGCTCTTTCCACTTCACCTGATGTGATTGGTAAGTGGTCATCACATATGTAGGATGGAGGTTGTTCGGATCTAGTATCATCAAAAAGTTCCTGTATGTATTTTGTCCATATGCAGATTTCTTGATTTCTGTCTGTGATGATATTCCCCTGTTGGTCTCGCAATTTGCTAGCTGTGTTGGATTTCTGAAGACCAGCTGCTTGTTTCACCTTTTTATGCATGTTAAACGTATCATGTTTTTGCTCTAACGACTCTATCTCTTCACACTGTGATTTTAACCAATTTTCTTTGGCCTTTCTTATTTCAGTTCTTATTTGTCTCTGAATCGTGTTGTACATTATTTTGTTGTTTTTTGATTTTCTTCTTTCTTCCATAAGTTGTAGTATATTGTCGTTCATCCAACTTTTTCTCATCTCTTTCTTTTCTATTAGATGTTCTTCTCTGATGTTGTTAAAGGTTTCACATATATTTTGGAGTGATTCTTCGGCATTATATGTTTGCTCCATATTAATTAGCTTCTCTGAAAGAATCTGTGCGACTGTCTCTTTTGTTTTCTTATCTTTTAGTATTCTCATATCGCACTTTTTGTTGCTGTTCTTTTTTGCAACCTTCTTGAATCTAAACCTAAATTTACCAACAACAGGAACATGATCTGATGATACATCAGCACCGGGGTAACCCTTAACCGATAGGCATCCATTACGGAATCTCTTGTTCACCATTATGTAGTCAATTTGATTCCGTATTACGTTTCCTGGTTGATCTTGCGGGGAGACCCAGGTGTACAAGCGTCTTGGTGGTAGTTTGAAGAATGTGTTTAGTATTGTAAATTCTTCTTCTTCTACAAACAGTTTTAATCTGTCTCCCCTTTCATTTCTCTGTCCTAGACCAAAATCACCTATGAATTCACCGCTTCTCCCTTTACCAATTTTCGCATTGAAGTCACCCATAATGATAGTTATATCTTCTTTTTTAAGTCGTTTAAGTGACTTTATCAACAACTCATAGAATTGCTCTAGATCTTCTTCTGGTTTATCGCTCGTGGGGGCATACACTTGTAATATATTTAATTTGACGGGGCTAGTATTCAGTTGGATTATTATTAATCTTTCAGAAATAGGTATAACATTTGTAACATATTGACGTAATTGGGGAGACACGATTATTCCAACCCCATATATATGTTGACCATCGTCATTTCCTGAGTGGTATACCATATGGTTGTCAACAATACAAGCACCACTATTTGGCCATCTCATTTCGCTTATGCCCAGAACAAGTAATGAAATTCAATTACCTAGGAGTAGAGATCACTAGTGACAGGAATATAAGAACAGAGACCACAACACAAGCAACAAAAGCGGCAAGAGTAAGTGGTTGCCTCCGAGAAACCATATGGAGAAACAAATATCTGAACACGGAAAGCAAAATAAACGTATACAACACAACAGTAAGACCTATCCTAACATATGCAGCGGAGACAAGGACCGATACAAGAAAGACGAAACAACAAATCAACAATATCGAAATGAAAGTATTAAGATCAATAATAGCGGGCATATCATTAAGAGACAGACAAAGCAACAGAAGTATACGAGAACGTTGCAAAATTCAAAATATTAACAGGTGGATAAAAACAAGAAAGAAAAACTGGAATGAACATGTAAATCGAATGGAACCAGATAGATTAGCGAACATCTGTAAAAACAACAAGCCGTATAGCAGAAGACCCGTTGGAAGGGCGCCGAAAATGTGGAAAGACAATGTACAGTCAACAACAACTGAAACGGAATAAGAGGCAGACAAACAGGAGTAATCCTAGTCGCGCGAAGAAGAAGAAGAAGAAGAGGATAGAATAAGAACAGCAGACATATAAAAAAAATAGAAGTAGAATGCTGAATTACAAAAAAGTTGTGGTAGTAAAAGTGGAGCCCTGAAATGGTCCGGGCATGTACAAAGAATGCCGGAGCACAGGTGGCCGAAAAGATTACTGGACTGGGACCCGCGGGGAGGAAGACGGAGAGGAAGACCTGCTGTAAGATGGAAAACTCACAAAGGAAATGCTATGATAGATAGAGACCTCAGAGATGGCGACTGGGAGAATAGAGTGCTATGGAAGACGAAAACGGCAAACTCATAATGGGAAAAAGCCAAGAAGAAGAAAGTAATTCAGCGAACTAGTACGGCTTAATATAAATAATAAATTGAATAAAATACTTTGTTCTTGGAAAAATCATCATTTTTATTAAAATTTTAATTATTCGTAACAAACAAACAATAATATTGAGTTATATTCGCGGTCGGACCGAGACAGACAGCCTAGGTGAAGTTTCTCACCTTTAGTACCATCCTTGGATTATAAGCTTTCATTTTACACCTCATTTGTCATTCTACCTGGTATAATGACGGAGGAGTTGAGTTCACGGACAGACAGACAGACAGACGGACGGACGTACGGACAGACGGGCGTGGATAATTCAACGCTTCCACATTTTTTCAAAATTGGTGAAAACAATGTTAATTCGTACTTGATTTTATTCGTAAGTGTATGTTTTCTTTTAATTTTTTGAGAAAACCTCATCCTTTTATTTATTATTTTTTATATTATTTAATTATACAAGAATATGTATATTGATTTATAGCATGTACCAATATCTTCATTCGATGTATCATATGATACAATATATCGATGTATATTATTTTGCCATCCCTGTTGGGACGTGATTTGGGAATACCCGCATGTAAAAGTCCTTACATGTTCGCTAAATTACTTTCGACTCGGCTAAATTGGTTTAGACTACGCCGTACTAGTTTATCCTGAAGTGTGCGTCTTTATTATATCAGGATAAACTAGTTTGGCCTAGGCCAAACTAGTTTGGCCTGAAGTGTGTGTATTTATATCAGGATAAACTAGTTTGGCCTACGCGCGATAGGACAAACTAGTTTGGCCTAGGCCATACTAGTTTATCCTAACGCGCCTAGGACAAACTAGTTTGGCCTAGGTCAAACTAGATTGTCCTGAAATCGGGTTTGGCCGGTAACATATACATTTTGTAAATCATGAGTTGGGATTTAAAATGTATATAAATTGTAAATCATGATTTGGGAGTGCTCCTTGTAACATTCAACGTGTCTTGGCTTGGTTTGTTTATTTATAGTGCATCTTTATTATGATTTTAGTATAGTACTAGTATTTTCTCCTCCTTCTTCTTCATGTACCATGTCCTTGCAGAATGTTGATTACCATCATAGCTATCTTAATTTTATTCACTACCACCCTAAATAGCTAGTTGGCTCCTTGTTGGTGGTCGTCCTCTGCTTCGAAAGGCGTCCTGTGTGCTGTGTGGGTATCCACTCGAGAATACGTTTCGTCCAACTGCTGTCTTTCGTTCGCGCGATATGCCCTGCCCAGTTCCATTTCAAGGTCGATATTCTTTTGATTGCGTCGGTTACTCCGATCTACGGCGCAATTGTGTTGGTTATTCGGTCTCTAAGCCTAAGCGAAAGGCCACACGGGCGATCATTTACGGCGCCGTAAGAGCAGTAAACCCATTGATTGACTAACTCCTCCACCAATTTTATATGAAATAGGAGTTAGTCAACCAATGCCTCGTCAGGTTTACTGCTCTTACGGGCCGTAAATTATCGCCCGTGTGGCCTTAGGCTTTGGTCACACGGGCGATTTTTTACGGCGCGATAATTTACGGCGCCCATTGGTTTGACTACCTGAAATAGACTAGTTTTGAAAGACTACCTGGTTAGACGAAATATTTCATCGAAAATTGGTGGAGAAGGTAGTCAAACCAATGGGCGCTGTAAATTATCGCGCCGTAAAAAATTGCCCGTGTGGCGAAAGCGTAAGCCTTAGGCCAGACACGCGATAATTTACGACACCGTAAGAGCGCGAAAATGGGTCCCACGATGAGATTAGTGGATGGCTAGACTGAGCTGTAAAATATCGCGCAGCAACATCGAACGGGCCTATCTTTACCGTCGTGTCGAAAGCGAATGGACCTGGTCCAAATTTGTAGCTCATCTCGCCACAACAGCGACCAAAACGTTTTATTTTCATCTCGCGACACGCCGTAATTTACACCCCGTCTGGCCATGCTTTTTACAGCGCTTACTGCCACTTCATTTTACAGCGCTTACTGCTCTTACGGTGCCGTAAAAGCCGTAAAAAATTAGCGCGAAAATGGGTCCCGCGGTGAGAAGAGTAGATGGCCAGACTGAGCTGTAAAATATCGCGCAGCAACGTCGAACGGGCCCATGTTTGGCGTCGTGTCGCAAACGAAGGGAGGAATTAATTTTATTAGCCGTCGCGTAGTGCATGAAACAAAAAATAAACACCAAGATACCTAGTATGCCGTGTACTGAACGAAATTTGTAGCTCATCTAGCCACAACGACGACCAAAAACCTGTATTTTCTCTCGCGACACGCCGTAATTTACATCCCCGTGTGGCCATGCTTTTTACAGCGCTTACTGCCTCTTAATTTTACAGCGCTTACTGCTCTTACGGCGCCGTAAATTATCGCCCGTGTGGCCGTCGCCTTAAGGGTTAAGACCTTCCTCTTTAAGCAGATGGGAAGAGCTGATTTGAAAATATCTCTTAGCTTTCCATAAGCCGCCCAACGAGCTGTCTCTACTTTAAACGAATTTCGTGACAACAGATATTTTTACGCTGATATTTGTTCTATACTTGTTCCAGCTGTGTTGATATTCTCACTCAGAACGAGGTTTGTCATCACTTGTGTTTTTGAGTGGTTGATCTTTAAACCCACTTGTGTATAGTCATGGTAGAGCCTTTCGCACATTTCGATGGCATGCTCAATGCGATCTGTTATGGTGACTAAAAGTTGCTCTCCATTTATGTTTATGCCCTTTTCCTCTAGGTTTGCACGCTTACAAATGTATTCCAATAATGTTGTGAACAGTTTTGGCGAAATGGTGTCACCCTGGCGAATGCTAAACTTGTGTGTATCTTCATGAAGTCTGACGCATGCCGTAGTATTATCGTAAATTGTTTTGATGACAGTGGTGTAGCGGTGATCTATTGGCCATTCTTTTAAAACTTCAAGCATTTTCTGACGGTTGTCTGTGTCAAATGCTTTCTCATAATCCACAAATATTAAGACGAGTGGTTTGTTAGTTCAGTAAGCCTGACCTGAATCCTGCCTAATAAGTAGGTAAACAAACCAAATTATTTCTCAAGTAAAAAAACAGTGGTAATAAACCTACCTGTAGAAACGTGTATATAAAACTTTTTCCATACTGTACATACATATTTCAATAAAGTTTAATGATATTTAGTCCAGAAAGCCACTGCGCATCCGCTAGGAAAAATATTCTAATTCGGATTTTTTGCACAATCTTACTCAAAAAGGACTCCTTTTAAGAGGAAACAGTAGCGATCAACAGGTAGCGAAAACGCGTTCCAAGATTGCGGCTGTAACTTTGAATATTTTTTCGAGATATTTGGCACACGTATTCGTAATATAATAAAGAATGGCGGTACAGAGCCCAATTTGAAAAATATATTAATATGTGAAAATTACTCTGTAATTAAATACAATATTAAAAAAACGAGCCTGTACCGCCATTAAGAAGAACAAAAAAATACACTTTCTTCAAATAAACTTTTTTATCCGATGTCTAGATTTTGTGTCATTTTGGAACTACTAAAATTTTTTATTTCATTAGTAGTTCCAAAATGACACAAAATCTAGGCATCGGATAAAAAAGTTTATTTGAAGAAAGTGTATTTTTTTGTTTTTCTTAATGGCGGTACAGGCTCGTTTTTTTAATATTGTATTTAATTACAGAGTAATTTCCACATATTAATATATTTTTCAAATTGGCTCTGTACCGCCATTCTTTATTATATTACTAATACGTGTGCCAAATATCTCGAAAAAATATTCAAAATTACAGCCGCAATCTTGGAACGCGTTTTGGCTACCTGTTGATCGCTACTGTATCACCTTAACAAATTTCCATGTTGCCAGGACCAAAAGGTGGTCAAAAATTTTTTAAACGTTTTTTTTTTTGTTTTTTTCCTAAAATTGTTTTTATTGCATGGAAAAATTTTTTTTTAGGTTTTTTGGATCATTCCAAACTGAAAAGGTCTTTAGTGACTTTTTTCTAAAAATGATAGTTTTTGACATATAAGCGATTAAAAATTGAAATATTGCAAAATCGGCCATTTTTAACCCTCAAAGACTATGTGAAAAACTGAAAATTTGAATGTTGCCAAGGTAGGTAGATATTCTTTAAACATCGATTGATGAAATCCCGAAGAGTTTTTTGCAATACAATATTCAAAACTCCTTTGTTTTTTAATTGCGAATCAAGCGTGCGCGACACTATTTTCCACCGACAGTATGGTGCAAATGAAAGGAATAAATTCGTTATTTCGAAAATCGGCGACTTTAAGGAAAAATCCCGAAACAGGTCGATTTTTATTTTTAAGTTATGATATTGCGGCATATACTAGTGACGTCATCCGTCTGGGCGTGATGACGTAATCGATGATTTTTTAAATGAGAATAGGGGTCGTGTGGTAGCTCGTTTGAAAGGTTCTTCAATTCTCCATCAAGTAATGTAAACATTTATATAATTTTTTATACAGGGTGTCCTTCTACTTCTTTTTTTGTCAAATAATTTAATTTAATAAAAATTTTTTGGACACCCTGTATAAATAATTATGTAAATGTTTATATTAATGAATAGAGAATTGAAGAGCCTTTCAAATGAGCTAGCACACGACCCCTATTCTCATTTAAAAAAATCATCTATTACGTCATCACGTCCAGATGGATGAGGTCACTAGAATACCATATATGCCACAATATCATATTTTAAAATTAAAAACCGACCTGTTTCGGGATTTTTCCTTAAAGTAGCCGGTTTACGAAATAACGAATTTATTCCTTTCATTTGCATCATACTGTCGGTGGAAAATAGTGTCGTGCACGCTTGATTAGCAATTAAAAAACAAATGAGTTTTAAATATTGTATTGCAAAAAACTCTTCGGGATTTCATCAATCGATGTTTAAAGAATATCTACCTACCTTGGCAACATTCAAATTTTCAGCTTTTCACATAGTTTTTGAGGGTTAAAAATGGCCTATTTCGCAATTTTTCAATTTTTAATCGCTTATATGTCAAAAACTATCATTTTTAGAGAAAAGTCACTAAAGACCTTTTCTCTTTTGAATGATCCAAAAAACCTAAAAAAACTTTTTTCCGTGCAAAAAAAAATAATTTTAGGAAAAAAACAAAAAAAACGTTTAAAAAATTTTTGACCACTTTTTGGTCCTGGCAACATGCAAATTTGTTAAAAGGAGTCCTTTTTGAGTAAGATTGTGCAAAGAATCCGAATTAGAATATTTTTGCTAGCGGATGCGCAGTGGCTTTCTGGACTAATTGTAAATTGTAAATCAATAAAACAGTAAGGGTAATCATCGATATTATAAGTATATGGTTGTGACTTATTATCTGATGCTTGTTTTTTGAAATAACAATATTAGGAGATAATAAATTTCTAAATTATTTTTTTTTTCAATAAATTTATTTATTTTTAAATAATTACAAAGCCCAAACTCTTACGTAGTCAATCTTAAGGTGCGAATCATCTGTGTTTAATTTCCATGTAGGTTTCCATTGTCCGTTAGCTTTCCAGAAATTTGTCATTCCCTGACGGTAAGGTTCAGTACTGGTCCATGGTTTTTTTCCTGATTTATTATCAACATCATCAGGAAAGAAGTTTCCTCCAACGGCCAAATTGATCAATAGATGAAACTCTGCGTCAAATGGAGCCATCTTACTTCCATCCTTCCAGAGGTTCTGTTGTCCAGATGATTGGAGGTCGCCGAATTCCCAGAAACCTCCATTTGGTGGTGTTACGGTTCCAATTTCTTGATCATCGATGGAAAATTTTAAATGATCTGGTGTCCACTCTACTTGATATTTGTGATAAGCTTTGTCATACCCACCTGAAATGAAAGAAGATAGACTATAATGACCTCAGGATTATATCGAATTTATATGATAAGCAACGAGAAAAAGTACGTGTTAACGAACAGCTGTCAGAGGAAATTAAAATCAGACGTGGGGCGAGACAGGGATGCGTGTTGTCGCCAATTATTTTTAATGCCTACTCGAAAGAGACCTTGAAGAAAGCTTTTGAGGGTGAAGCAACTGGAATAAAGGTAAATGGAGTTCCCATTGACAACATTAGATATGCGGATAACACTGTCATCTTAGCCAAAATGATTGGGGATCTTCAGAGGTTGGTGACCAGAATAGCGGATAATGGACAAGAATACGGTCTAAAATGAACGTCAAGAAGACAAAATTTATGAGAATATCGAAAATTCAGAGAAATAACGAGAATGTCTTCATAAACGGAAACAATGTCGAACGAGTAGACCAATATGTATATCTTGTAACAATGATCAATCCCACAGGTGATTACTTCCAAGAAATCAAAATTAGAATAGGAAATACTAGAGCAAATTCTAACAAAATGAGAAAAGTGCTCTGCACAAGAGATTTGAAGTTGGAGGTAAGAGTTAGGTTGGCTAGGTGCTACGTTTTCTCGACTTTTTTACGAAATGGAAGCTTGGACCTTGAATGTGGACTCAACGGAAAAACTAGAATTATTCGAGCTGTGGATGTACAGAAGAATTCTGAAAATATCGTGGACAGAACACGTAACAAACAAAGAGGTTCTGAGAAAGATGAATAAAGAAATGGAAATCTTTAATACCAACAAAACAAGAAAATTAGAATATTTCGGAAATATTACACGTGGAGGGAGACACAACTTGATCCGATTGATTATGCAGGGAAATATTCAAGGAAAAAGAAGCGTGGGGAGATGTATATTAAAAATTTACGAGGAAAAAGTTTTCCTGTAGTTGGCTGTTATTACAAAAAACAAGTAAAATCCTTTCTAACTAGATTTCGATCGGATAACCGATCATCATCAGTGCTGACCTAAAATTAAGTATAACCTATTGACTAAGGTTTTAAAAAAGTTATAGGTTATACTCAAACGATGCTGACATCCTAACCACCAAAATACAAAAATATAAGGGTAAAAACCTTTAAAATCGATCCGTCTTGGAAGCATAGATTATAATTTTGAACTTGAACATGGATGCACAAAATATCACATGTATTCTGCTCGAAGTACCATTTGAGCTCAAATTGAGTTGTTCACATGTTGAATAGATGGTGGCAACTGGCGAATGATAACGAAAATCCTGAATGATGACATGAAAGAAATGAGAGTTCCACAGAAAGTTGAAATAATTACTTGTTAGTTATGTAGCCACTGGTGTAAAGCTTGTTCAAATTGAAAACAGTTACGACCATCACTCCATTGTGATGTGACAAATAACACAGGCCGACATGATTTTTGGTGTTTTGAGTTTGACAAGTGTCCTTAGCTAATACGGGTACGCTGATTCTGAATACGAATTCGGTTTAAGCCCATCACGTCAAAATTTTTCGCAAAATTAAAAAATCGTGTGAGATATTATCTACTAGCTCAACAAGTACCTTATTGATATTTTGTAAATTGTATTAAAATTATTTCTTTAAAATACTTGATAGATCGATAGAAACTATTTTAATACAATATGTGAATTTGACGTATGTTTTTGATGAAGACGAATTCAATCCTGATACAGACCAACCTCCAAAGTTCATCCAAGCTGACTAAAAGACTTAGTGAGAGACTTGGGCCTATCGAAGGATGCTGCACAAATCTAAGAATCACGATTGAAGGATAAAAAAATGTATTGGCTCTAGGTACCACATTTTCGTGGTATAGGCATCGCGAAAAAGATTTCGTGGAATATTTTTGTCAAGAGGGCTCACTGGTGTATTGTACTAATATTCCTGAAGTAGTCGAGAAACTGGGAGCTGATTACGATTCCACATCATGGCGGTTATTTATTGATTGTTCTAAGAGAAGTATGAAGGGTGTCTTGTTGCACAATAGTAATACTTATGCCTCAGTATCTGGAAACCACTCAAGTAAACCACTCTGTGCATCTCAAAGAAACATAATATGAGAATCCTGAGCAGTTCCGAAATAAAATAAAGTATAACGGATATTGTTGGCATTTCTATGAGATCTCAAAATAATATCCATGCTTTTGGGTCAGAAGTCTGGATTCACAAAGTATCCGTGTTTTTTGTGTGAGTGGGAGCACGAGCACGAAATATTTAGCTTACGTTAAGAAAGAATGGCCACAAAAAATGTGCAGCGTAATACTCTAGTACTCTAGTTGACCCAATGAGTTCCTTTTCCTCCTCTTCACATAAAGTTAGGATTGATGAAGTACTTTGTTAAAGCTTTAAATAAATAAGGTGACTACATTAAATACCTGAGCGACAAATTTTCTGGATTTTCTTAAGCTAAACTTTAAGAAGGAATTTTTGTAGGCCCTGAAATTCGAATCTTAAAATCAATCTGAAGCATGGAGTTCTTTCGTAGCAGTCGTAGACTGTTTCCTTGATCACAACAAGTCCCCAAACTATAAACAAATTGTAGCCAACATGGTCGAAAATTATAAAAACTGGGATGCAATATGAGTGTCAAGCTTCATTTTCTGGATTCCCACGTTGACAGAAGAAGAGCAGGGAGAGAGGTTCCATCAACATATAAAGGAGATGGAAAGACATGACCAAGGAAGATGGAAAATAATAATTAGGGCTAATTACTTCTGGACCTTGAAGAGAGAGAGAGAGAATTCCTAAGAAAACTACAAAACGCAGTTTTCACGGAAAAAGAAAAACGATTTTTTTTTTCAAAAAAACCAACGATTGTCTAAGGTAGGTTATACTGCATTGTTTGTGTATAAACAACTCAATTTTGCAGCTTAACTTTGTATTAAATAAAGTTTCAATAAATATTTAATCAGTATTTTTGGCAGTTTCTATGAAAAATTTCAAATACACTTTTCTTGAAAACCTGACGTGCTGGAAAAAAACTAAGCACATATTCGTGATCAGCACATCCCATTTACTATAGGACACCTATCAAACTTAAAAAACTTTTTCATGAAAATAAAAATGTAGGCTTGTGTAATCAATTAAAGTAAAATTAAACTTGATGTTATAGTTATGTGTTTAGAGAAGCTGTATTAAAATGCAGTCAAGTGATGTTTGTCCACGATGGAAGTAGGCAAACCACATTACACATGAAATTAATAACTATAAAAATCGATAATAAATCCTTTTGTGGCCACACCTAGGATTTAGAAACGCATTTTGTGTTGATTTAAATTTCTCAGTTACTGAAATTATTTAAATCACCAGTTGGTAGTTGTTGTAATTTGTGTAAGTGCAAGAAAACACCACCTTAGGGGTGGTAGAAGTGTAAAAATGTCTCAAATAATCCAAGGAGGATAAATTATTGAAAACCAGCTCAGACTCAGGTGATTAATTCATAAGGACCCCACAGGCTACCCGGAACCCCAAGGGTTTAAATCCAAACCGTCATAAGATGTAGCCAACGGTAGGGGGAGGGAAAGATGGACTGTAAGGTGTATATGAGATAACTAATGAGAGTGTAGCATGAACGGGCCCCAGAAACAAACAATAAGACTTGTTGATTTGGTTTTAGCATGACTGAGTGTTATTAACTGATATGTTATGGTAATGGCAAATTGAATAGATGGGGTGAAGGTGGTCATATTATGTAGAATTAAGGGAGAAAAACTGAATACAGATTAACATTTTTTTTGATAATGGGAATGTATGTGGATGATAATATCAGTAAATTAATATGTATCAAATAATTTTTTTCAGAGGAGCCGTCTCTAAAGTCCGAATAGCTATGATGATTGCCAACCTCCGTCGCGGAGATGGCACTTGAAGAAGAAGATACCCACCTGTTACGGTCTTTTCCCAGTGGGTTTTCATGAATTTATTATTTTTTGCATCGGGTCCCCAGTGCAGGGTACTAGCTACTAGATCTGCTCCAATATTTTGTCCACTGCCTTTTGCTATAAGCTCTCGATTTCCTCTGCTCTCCATTACATCGATTTCTCCAGATCTTGGCCAACCTCCATATACCCATTTACTTGGCAACAACCAAATGGCTAAAAAATATAACAATAAAGTAAAATAAAATTTCAAAATCTTTAGAGACATAAACAATCTTTTAATTTCGAATTTATTTAGCAATCAAGCCAAAAAGTACTGAATAATTAAATATTACAGAAATTATGTTGAAATTGTAAAATCTCGTCTTTACTATTATTTTTTAAGAGGTGTACCACTTTCAATAATCACAGGGCCGCCGCCAGAAAAAAAATTAAGGGAGGGTCAAAATCTTTAAGTCGCTATTCTATTCTAGAAATTAATGAAAGAACAAGAAAAATTTATATTTTAATAATCATATATAAAACAAAAAATTATTAATCGGTAAATAAAAACTGTAATCTCCTTCGATATTGACCAAATTTATCAATAAGATCTTAAGCTGTAATTATCCAGGGGGGTCGGCCGACCCTCCCTGACCCCCTTGCCGGCGGGCCTCAATAATCTCATACTTTTTCACAAGAATAGAGTTAATATGGAGAAAAATTATGGATATAGACTGTATTTAACATCGACAAGAAAATTGCAACCACATTATTATCCGCAAAAACAAAAACTGCATTGGAAAATTAAGGAATATAAAAGATCAAAAGTGCGACAAATTGAACATCAGACAGACCAATCGAAGAATACAAGTTTAATCGAAGAATACAATATAAGTTATCTAGAAATAAGCACTTGTCGAGTCGAGTCGAGTCGAGTTAAAATAATTGTAGTTTAGTCAAATACAACAACTAAC